>NC_066553.1:3563493-3633493 GCF_024679095.1 Eriocheir sinensis
CGTCTTTTCAGGAAAAGTTTTTTTGCTCTGACTGAGGGTCACGCCGCCTCCTGACCTACAGCTGTGTATATATATATATATATATATATATATATATATATATATATATATATATATATATATATATATATATATATATATATATATATATATATATATGAGCCAAACAAGTGAAAAAGGTGGTAAGGAAGCTCAGGCTGGAGCAGCTGTTCTATGGATATATGTTTTCTGAGAGTTCGACAATGTTTTTCTCAGATAATTTATAGTACTTAATTTCTCGACTCGTAACACATACAAAATCTTCAAGTGTGGATACATTGCATGGAGGGCAGGGCTGGACCACGAACAGCGAGCCTCAGATTCTCCCTCAATGGAGAGCCAAGTACGGTGACGTCTTGGATGACACCACTATATAGGGCTTTGTTTTTCTTTTCCTTCAAAAATCTCAATTAGTGGAGGGACATTGACCTTGGTGTGGTGAGACCGTGACCTCAAGCTTTTAAAGCTCAGTTTGTGAGAGGTCAGGTGTGTGGCATGACAGGGTGTGTGACAGGGCAGGGTGTGTATAGGGCAGGTGTGTGGTGGATAGCAAGGCAGGTGTGTGGTGGGTGGCAGGGTAGGGTGTATGACAGGGCAGGTGTGTGGTGGATAGCAAGGCAGGTGTGTGGTGGGTGGCAGGGTAGGGTGTATGACAGGGCAGGTGTGTGGTGGGTGGCAGGGTAGGGTGTATGACAGGGCAGGTGTGTGGTGGGTGGCAGGGTAGGGTGTATGACAGGGCAGGTGTGTGGTGGGTAGCAAGGCAGGTGTGTGGTGGGTGGCAGGGCAGGTGTGTGTGGTGTGCAGCAGGGCAGGTGTGTAGTGGGTGGCCGGGCAGGTGTGTGTGGTGTGCGGCAGGGCAGGTGTGTGGCCCATTGAGCGCCCCTGCCGGCTCACAAGCACCTTCACGGCAGCCACTTGAGGCCACAAGAGATTTTTACCACAATGTCGCCGAAAAGGAAGTGGTGGCGGAGGCATTTCATTTCCTCTCCTTTTTATCAGTACGGGACACGTGCCTTTTGGGGCCGTGCCTGTGTAAAGCAATGTTACGGGTCACATGATAAATGCCCCAGGATGGCGTCGCCTAAAGTACTGTGCTTGCAACGTTGTATGACTCAGCAAATGAAAAAATACATGCCCACCGTGACCCCAGTCTGCGTCTCATCGTCGTGGTCGTAATAACAGTCGTAAGGGACGAAGAGGAAGGAAACACTCACATACTTGAAGCCGTGTAGGGTCATACACGAACCTCCTTTTTTTTTAAGGCTAACTTGAATCAAAGAACATTAACTCATATTACGAACGTTTACAATAATCATTACTTTCCTTCCGTAATTTTTTTATTAGTGTAACTTAACACCACAGACATCAACCTGCCGTGAAATCAGTACATAACAGTGTGTGTGTGCGTGTGTGTGTGTGTGTGTGCGTGTGTGTGTTTTACAATTATTACAAAGGAAAGTAATATGAATAAAACTTTACAAATAATTGCTTTAAGTTTTCTCGCTCTTGTCCTTTGTTATTGTTTTCAAGAAATTGTTGGAAACTTTTCCGGGGCAGCGGGAGACGGCAATTATTTTATCCCAGGGAAGAAAGGTATACAACTTCTTTCGTCCTGGTATATCCTCAGCAAAGTTTAAGGCGGACCACTTAGGTTATATGAAATATTTAAATTACTTTTGTCTGAGGATTACCTGCTACTCATTTTTATACTTATCATTTATTTATATTTTACTTATTAATTTTGGGTATACAACACTTATTTTTGCTGTTGACCCAGTGAGTGTCCGCGTGGTGTCTTCTTGCTCCTGACAAACACTCCACCACCACCACCACCACCTCCCCCCCCCCCCCTCACCACCACCACCACTATGCGTAAATGTTTGCCTGTCCCTTCCTCTACAAGTCCACTCTCCACCACCACCACCACCACCACCAGCACTGTGCTTAAGTGTTTGCCTGTCCCTTCCTCTACAAGTCCACTCTCCACCACCACCACCACCAGCACTGTGCTTAAATGTTTGCCTGTCCCTTCCTCTACAAGTCCACTCTCCACCACCACCACTACCACCACCACCACCACTACCACCACCACCACCACTCTCTGCCTCTCCTCTCACACCCATTCGTTACCAGTACTATCCCTACTTCGTCTTACATTCCCTCCCATATTTTTCTATACTTCTGCGAACATCGTTGTACCTAAGACATGTGCACTGTCCGCCGTATGTAGATGCTGTATGTATACTTTTAGATTTGCACACTTCTACTTCTTACGACTGTATACTTCCGGACTGAAGTGTCGCTAGAACTTTGGAACTAATCGATCTTTTTTTTCGGCACCCTTTTCTGTCTGTTTTAAGTTGACGGCGTCTTGCATACGTGTTTGTTTATCCTAATCCACAAGCAGCACTCCAACAAGCACAAGCGCACACACAACACCCCCCCCCCTCACACACACACACACACGTACACACAAATCCCCTCACCTCACACACATATCTACCCCCAACCCACATACACACATACACACACCCCCGTCACTCTAAGTGGGGGCGCTGAGTCTGCGGCGGTGTACCCCATGCAGCCACCCCGCCCTGCACTCCCCTGTTGCAGCGTGAGTCAGGCTTGCCAGGCACGTCCCCGGCCACACCTGGGACCCGCGGGAGCAGAGGCGTGGCCCGGGGAGGCAGGCGAGGCAGGGCGAGGCAGCGCAATGTGTCCCCTCTCGCCTGATTACACTGCCAAGCCCCGCTCCGCCCTACCCTACCACCCGCCCTCTCGCCCCCCGGCCCTCCCTCCCTGCATTGAATAAATAAATAGATAAATACATGAATGGATTAGTTCCCCGTGAATGCGTTTTTGCGTTAAGTTGTTGGATGGATTGATGGATGAGACGGTGGTGTTTTTTTGTTTCTTCTTTGTTGTCTTTGTTTTGATTTGCTTTTCTTTTATTTGTTTTGTTTTGTTTTAATTCTTTTGTGCCATGGTTTTGTGTGTTGTCTGTTTTTATTTATTTTTTTGTAATTTTTTTTAGTGTGTTTGTAGGTATAAATGTGTGTGTGTGTGTGTGTGTGTGTGTGTGTGTGTGTGTGTGTGTGTGTGTGTGTGTGTGTGTGTGTGTGTGTGTGTGTGTGTGTGTGTGTGTGTGTGTGTGTGTAAAGAACGCCGCCATTCGCAACACGTACATCATGACACACACACACACACACACACACACACACACACACACACACACACACACACACACACACATACACAACCTCCTCCCCTCACACTAACATACCCCCCCCCCCTCTCCACACACGTAGTACATATCCCCACACAAACACGTACATATCCCCCCCCACACACACACATATATCCCCCCCCCCACATTCATACCCCTCCCCCCCCCTCACACATTGCAAACAGAAAAAAAAACCCTTACTTGAACGCAACTGAGCAGGAACCAGACGCTGCCAAATTATTCCAAAAACGCAAACAGATACATACAACGTTAATACCAGGCCGCACATAAAGCTGACCTCGCGAAACTTTTTTATCCCTGACATGCACCAGCGAGTGAAGATTTTTATTTTTTTATATATATTTTTGCTCGTTTTATGCTGCTTTCCTTTTTTTTAGGTTTTTATTTGTCATTACATCTTTTTCTTTTTACGTGTACACCTATAGCCCCGGTAGGCTTTTCTTTACGGGCCTAGATGGTAGTCGGCCCCAGCCCTTCATGGCGCAGGGAAGTGTTTATAGTGGCGCCATCTTCTCTTGCTTCTGCTTCGTGTGTATTGCAGCGACTCTTCCTCTTTCTCCTCTTCCTCCTCTTCATCCTTTTTCTAGATTCCTTTTATTTACTTTTTCACTCTTGTTCTAGTCCTCGTTCGTCAGTTTTCATTTCCGCTCCTCCCGAAATTGACCTATCTTTCGGCCACTCCTCTAACTCTTTATAGGAGCGGTGAGTAGCGGGTTTTTTTTTTCACATTTGTTACCTTTTTTATGCCCTTGAACTGACTCCTCTGCTGTAAAAAAAAAAAAAAAAATAAATAAATAAATCGCCACGACATTTTGTACTTTTTGCGTATCAGCTTTCCTACTCTTCATCCTTTACTAGATTCCCCCTTTTTTTCCTTTTCAATCTAGTTATAGTTTTCGTTCGTCCTCCTCTTTGTCATACTCTTTATAATCAGTTACTTTTTTTATTTGCCACAACTTCCTCTCTGTCTTGTATTGCAGTTTCACGTCCTCATCCTTTTTTTTATATTCCTTTTTTTCCTTTTCAATCTAGTTATAGTTCTCGTTCGTCCTCCTCTTTGTCATACTCTTTATAATCAGTTACTTTTTTATTTGCTACAACATCATCTCTTCCTTGTATTGCAGTTTCATCTCCTCATCCTTTTTTTTTAGATTCCTTTTTTTCCTTTGCACTCTAGTCCTCGTGTTCGTTGCTCGTCGTCTGTCATATTTTTTTCATCCTTCTTCCCTCGTTTTCTACTTTTTTCCGTCCTCGTCTTTCTCGTCCTCACCCTCGTCCTCATTATCCTCTTTTTTTCTGTTCCTGCTTCCTCAATTGCTTTCTTTTCAACATCCTCATCTTTATCCTTCATCCTTTTTTCACCTTCAACCTCTTCCTCCTCCTCTACTGTCATCTTCATTAACATTTCCTCCTCCATTATTTCTTTCTGTTAATTTTTTTCCTCCTAAAACGTTCTTTTCCTCTTCCTTACTTTCCAGTCTCCTCCACTTACAATCCCCTCCACCCACACGATTTCTTTCTTTTCCTCCTCCTCCTCCTCCTCCTCCTCCTCCTCCCGCTCCACCGTGGGAAATATAGAATGGCTCAAATTAAAAAAGTTTAATCCTACGGCCTGACTTACAATGCGAAAGTTGTTAAAGAAGAGGAGAAAGAAAAACCCTCCGGTGTCAAACTAATTTATGCATCTGGGTGGCTGCCAGTGGAAATATTAATCCTTGGAAGGGTTTCGAACTGAGGGACGCTAAGATTTGCAAGCATGTGGGCTGGGTGTGTGTGGGGGGGTGGAGGGAGGTGGCAAGGGACTGGTTAAGGAGGTTGAGGTGAAAGGGGCAAAAAGGGAAGTGAGGAGGGGGAGAAAGTGAGTTAGAAGAGAAGGATGAACAGGTGTTTACGAAGGGAAGGGGGTGAGAAGAGAGGAGCTGGAAGTGAGAGAGGGGACGCGAGGGGAACTTAAGTATTTTGTCGACGTATCTGAGTGTTACTAATGAGGACAAGGATGAGGGAAGGGCTAGAGGAGTGAGAGGAAGAGGTTCAGTGTGAGGGGAGCGAGTGTGTTGTGTAGAGAGCTTGGGGTTGCTAGTGAGAGTAAGGCTGTAGCTGTCAAGGAAAGGGTCAGGGAAGGCATGGGACTGGGTGTAGTGTGTGTTGGGACGCGTGTGATAAGTTGTGACGCAAAAAATGTTACGAGATGAAGGTGACGTAAAATAGAGGAAGTTATGAAGGCGGGGAATTTATTCTTAAGGGGAAAGAGGAAGCGCAGTAACATGTCTATAAGTATTTGAATGTAATTTTTTTGGTGTACTGTAATTGTTGTATCGTTTAATTTAAGGTAGTTGGGGAAATTTTATATTTTGCTGTAGTCATCGTCATTGTTTTTTTTGGTGTTTGGGTTATCGTAACAGAAATGTGTGTGTGTGTGTGTGTGTGTGTGTGTGTGTGTGTGTGTGTGTGTGTGTGTGTGTGTGTGTGTGTGTAGTAGTTTAGTTGTGTAGTAGCGGTAGCAGTAGTGTTAGTAGTAATATAAGTAGTAGTAGTAGTAGTAGTAGTAGTAATTATTCACTATAAAGCAGTAACAACGGCATTACATCACTGCTATCAACAACATCAACACCAGCAGCAAACAGTAAACACAATTACACCGTTACAAAACAAGGTAGTAGTCTTAATTGATGCTCTCAGTGTCAACAACAACAACAGCAGCAGAAGCAGCAACAACAACAACAACAACAATAGCAGCAACAACAACAACAACAACAACAACAACAACAACAACAACAACAACAACAACAACGAGCAAACAAACATTACGGAAACATTAGCACCAACATCACGCCACCTTCGAAAAAAATAATAAGGGGAGTAATAACATCAACATTAGGAGAATAACAACAACAACAACAACAACAACAACAACAACAACAACAACAACAACAACATAAACAACATCAACAACAAAACCATTCTGTATCAAAGTTAACGGTCCGGGGATGGAAGAACATTGCAAAAAAGAGGAAAATAGAAGGGAAGGAAACGAAGAAGGAAGGAGGCAAAGAAGGGAGACGGAAAATAGAAAAGCGATTACAAAGTGATAAATTAAGAGAAGAAGGGATGAAGAAAAATTAATTACGGGAAAGCAACTAACGACGGGAATATGAAGGGAAAAAAAATAAATGGACGAAGTAAGGGAGAAAGAAAAGTATGCGGGGGAAGAAAAAATGGATTGGAAGAAAATACATAAGAACTACAATAAATGAGAGAGAGAGAGAGAGAGAGAGACTGACTCAGGTCACGATGTAAGATTAATTTAATCCTGTAGTTGGTGTGGCTACCAACGTGTTTCCCTCGGCCAGTCACGGCCACACGTCCTGATGGAGGAGCCGCGGCGAGGGCGGCCGGCCAGCCAGGCGGGGGCAGAAGGAGCCAGGAGGGGCGTGATGGCGGGTTAACACGCCGCGTGGGTAAGGGATGGCGGGGGTATTGGAAAGGGCCGTGGCTCCGCGGGGCAGGTTAGTGGATGGGCAGAAGTGGACGGTGATAGGACAGTGGTCCCGCGGGCGAGGCGCCGTAATCACCTGGAGCAGTGGTTCCCAAACTTTTTCACATGATGCCCCCAATGTATTTCTAACAAAACCTCACGCCCCCCCCCCCCCCAGCCTTTGTTTTATATATATATATATATATATATATATATATATATATATATATATATATATATATATATATATATATATATATATATATATATATATATATCCTGTGCGTTAGTGTCGTCTCTCTTGTCCTTCGTGGTTGCCTTTTGGTGCACCGTTTTAGGAACTTGCCGAATGATCAGCTGCCGGCAGGTCTTCCTTAAGATCAGCTTCTTAACCTGTTATCGCGTGGGTAAACATCACCACAAACTCAACTGTTGGCCGTAGTTTCGGACAGATGTAGCACAGAAGGCAGCAAGAGCCAAAGTAGCAAAAAAAAGTCATAATGTTTATAATGTATGAAATCACCGGAGACAACACAGGCTTGGGCGAAAAGCTAGTAGTGCCCAGGGTGCTGCTGGTATGAATATGCTAAATAAGCGTCTTGGTTTAAGAGAGAAGAACGCCTCACAACTTTACAGGCTTGCTGGGTTTGAATGTCCAGCAGCCTCTTCTTTGTGGTGCTCGGCTTGCAAGTTTAGAAATCATCTGTGGGAGATGTCTGTCCTTAGTTTACAAATCATCCGTTCCGTGAAATATCTAACATTTGATTATAAACTGGTTAACCTAACCTTGTAATATAAATACGAAAAGAAATCCGATAATATTTTACTATTCTTATGAATGTTGTTGACGTCCTTAGAGGCAAGGCAGCCAAGACCACCTCCCGGGCAGGCGCGGGTCAAGGCTGTGAGGCGGTCGTGCCTTCTGCGACTTTAAAGGGAAAGAAAACTACAAAAGAATTAAGAAAAAAAAAATTTATTCCTTGCGTCGTCAGCAAGGAAAAGCACAACAAAGGCTCAACTAAATAGAAAAGTTAAGACCGCGCTTGAATTTAATAGAATGCGAGAATTAGATTAAAAGCTGAACTCTAAAGAGGATAATGTACCTGCGAGACCCTGCACGAGGAGGCGACCTGCTGCCTGCGTGCGTGTTGCGTGAGGCCGAGGCTGTTGAGGGGCGTTGAGGATGTTGTCGCTGATTGTGTGTAATTCTCCCTTTAATTTTCTTTTCCTCGTATTCTACTTCTTGTCATGATCTTGTCATTTTTTTTGCTTTCTTTGGCAGCTTATTTTTTCTTTATTAATGGGAAAATAAGCATCATGAGGTTAATAGGAGAGTCATGATTATATATACTCTCTCTCTCTCTCTCTCTCTCTCTCTCTCTCTCTCTCTCTCTCTCTCTCTCTCTCTCTCTCTCTCTCTCTCTCTCTCTCTCTCTCTCGACATTTTCTTCCTTTTCTTTACCTTCTTATCTTCATTTCTTCATTATTCTCGTTTTCTCCTAAATGTTCTGTCTTTTCTCTCATAAATCTCTTTCGCTGTCTTCGTTTTCTTTTTTTTTATTCTCCGTGTCGTTCTTTGTCCTTTCATTTTCTTCCTTATTGTCTGTTGGTTAGCTTCGTTGTCTTGGTTCCTTCTCTTTCCTCTTTCTCCTTTTCTTTCATTCTTTGCTTTATTTGGTAGTTTTTTCTTTTTTTTTTACATTTTTTCTTCTTTGTCATCGTTTTCAATGGCGTAGTTATTTTTTTTTTCTGTTTTGCTTCATCTCTCTTCGTGTTCTTTCTATCTACGTTATCTGTGTTGCATTTAATTTTTTTTTGTCATATTCGTAAACCTTTTTCTACTTTTAACACTGCACTAACATTCCTCCTTCTCCTCTTCCCCCTTTTCCTTCTACTCCTTCTTCTCTTCCTACTACTACTACTACTACTACTACTACTCCCACTACTACTACTACTACAAGTACAACAAATACTGCTACTACTACAACTCTTACTAATACTACTATAACTATACCTTAAGATAGCTACATATATTTTTCGTCTAGTCCTTGTTGGAGGCATCAGAGGAGGGAAAGGGAAGGCAGGAAAGAAAAAGAAAAAGGAAGGGAACGGGAGAGGGAGGGAAAGGTAGGGAAGGGGCGGAAAAGGAAGGGAATGAAAGGGAAGACGGGTGTTTGGTGAGGCTGTGGCGGTGGCAGTGGTGCTGGGCGGGGGGTAGGTAGACGGTGGTAGTGGAAGTGGGCGGGGGGGGAGGGGGGGGGGTGATGAGGGAAGTCGCCCGGAAACGCACTTCACCGCCAGTTGAGAGAAAATGGGATAAGATACGCCCGATGGAGTGCGACAAAGAAAACACGGTGGATTAGGTCACTCGGGGCGCTGATGCTGGAAAACTGTTGTGTTGCGGCCGCTGTACCTGCTGTTGGTGTTGCTGTTGGTGGTGTTGGTATTGCTGTTGTGTTAGGTTAGTGCTACTTCTGTCATTAGTTCGTTGCTGCTGCTATTACTGGACGAGGGAAAGAGGAAGAAGCAAGAAAGTTGAGAGAGAGAGAGAGAGAGAGAGAGAGAGAGAGAGAGAGAGAGAGAGAGAGAGAGAGATGAGAGATGAGAGATGAGAGAATGGAAAAACGTGAGGTAAGAAACGTTGAGAAAGAATGTAACAGAGAAAGTGGAAGGAAGTGGAGGAAGGAAGAGAGAAAAAGGAACGGGAAAGTAGAAGAGGAAGGAAAGGGAAAGATAAAAGGAGAAAATCTGTTGCTGATGCTGCTGTTCAGATTATTGATGTTGTTGCTGGGTATCAGGACACCTCCCCTCCCGAAATTGACCTATGTTTCGGCCACTCCTCTAACTCTTTATAGGAGCGGTGAGTAGCGGGCTTTTTTTCACATTTGTTACCTTTTTTTATGCCCTTGAACGGACTCCTCTGCTGTAAAAAAAAAAAAAAACTACAGCTGGTTCTATTATTTTGTTGTTGCTACTGTTCTTTTTTTGTTTATAGCGCCAATAGGCTTTCTTGATGGATCTCTTGGACGGTCCCAGCCCACGAAATTTTATTCATAGTGGTGCCGTAATTTATGTTCTTGCTGGAGGACTGTTACATTTTCCTTCGTGTCCCGCCGGTTGTGAGGATAGAGTCACGTCCTTAAGTGAGGCTGTTTACCACGCCATGAACAACTGCATATTATTTAGTCAATGATGTTATTATAAAGTTCTTTTGGTTAATGATTCTGTAGTAATGTAATGTTATCATCACAGCGGGATAATTTGCATGAAACTGATACTCTGAACATCTATATATAATTTATGTTTATTCTGAACACTCACACACACACACACACACATACACACACACACACACACACTAACCCTCCCCCCCCCCTCCCCTCCCCACCACGCGCTCACTTTCACCACCTTTCTTTAAGCAACCTTTTTCACTTCTTTCTTCGGCCGGGAGACGCGCTCCCTTCCTCGGCGGGGCAGGTCGATTCGCGCCCCGCTGCCCCGCTTCCTGATCTCAAGTGGCGCCGAAAATTCTCCCCACGCGCCCGCCGCCTCTCCTGCCGGCACCCTTCCGTCCTCCCCGCCTCACCTCTATTTCCCTCCCGTCGGCGCGCGAAAGAACCACTTGGCTGCACCCGGAGCCTCGCGGAAATGAAACTTATTGGTGGAGTGTCACGGCCGTCGGGGAGGTGATTTTTTCCTATCTGGGCTGAGGCTTCGTGGCACGCTGGCGGATTTTCCCGGAGCCGAGTCTCGTCGATGTGGTATTGAGTTCCCGAAGAGTGTCTCAGAAGCCCCCCACCCTATACCCCCCTTTATTCTTCTCCCTCCCCCTTGTCTTCTCCCCTCTTCCCCCTTCCCACTCCCATTACCCTTTCATCCTCCTCCGCCCCTCTCTTCTCTCCGTCTTTCCCCTTCCTCCCTGCCTCTCTTCTCCCTCTCTTCCTTTTCTGCCCTAACTATATATATCTTTCTATCCATCTATCTATTTATCCAGTTGTATCTATCTATCTATCTATCTATCTATCTATCTATCTATTTATCTGTCTGTCAAAAGTCACAGCTAGAATCTTTTAAAGGCTTGTCTATTTTCAATGCTCTAATTCGTGTTCCGCAGATCGTTTTTAATAACATCATAAAATCTGTTTATTAGTTTTGCGATAGTTCTCCAAGATTTTTTAAGTGTTGAAGTTGCCGTGGTGCGTTAATTGTCTTTTGTTTTATCATTTAAAGTCTGATTATAAATATTCCTTAACAGCTGCAAGGAAATTAATCTACATTGCTCCTTAGACAGTGCGTATTAACTCGCTTCAGGAATGTTGGGGTGGTGTATTGAATTGATTGAAATGATAAAAAATAATGACAACACAAGACTACAGTTTCCAGCTTCACGGTAACTCCAACAAAGCAGGGAATACAATCATCGGCAACATTTCTTTCCAATTTATAGTTCCTCGAAGCACCGTTGCCAGATTGTCGTACTCAGAGCATAGTATTTACCGGTTTCTGACGCCTAACTATTGCCAAGAAACATCAGGAATGAACTATTTTGAAGATAAGTATAGGTGAATCTCCTTATTGGGGTCCACGAGACAGTTTTTGGGTCGGAAGTCGGTAAATATAAGAAGCTGAGTAAGACAATCTAGCAACGTTGCCTTGAAGCTCACTCAGGGGCTGTGCGGTGTTTGTGTGTCTGCTTGTAACATTATCAGCAGTGTGTGTGTGTGTGTGTGTGTGTGTGTGTGTGTGTGTGTGTGTGTGTGTGTGTGTGTGTGTGTGTGTGTGTCATTCATCCATGGTCTGATCACGTGCCGGACTTGTGATTGCCAGTTAGTACCCTCCAAGAAAGCGCTTGTCTGAGCTCTTTAGACGGATCCTTGGGTACGGCCGGGACCTCACGCATCACCGACCCATCCCCTTGCCTGTGGGGGGGACACTAACCGCCTCCGTCAGCGAAAAAGTTTTTGGTCTGAAAGAGGCGCGAACTTCCAGGTGGCGTTCGAATGCCTTACCGACCTGCCCATGGAGTGGTGTTGGAGTGGTGTATGTGAGGGAGAGTGGGAGAGTGAGAGAGTGAGAGAGTGAGAGAGAGAGAGAGAGAGAGAGAGAGAGAGAGAGAGAGAGACCGAAAAAACTATAAGTTGTACCAACGGAGAAAGCTTCACCAAAGTAGCCTTGTTTCGTCCTCTGCCAGGCCAGCCACTCCGCGTCCTCCTCAACCTCCTCCACCTCCTTCTCTTCCTCTCTGCGCCACCACCCTCCCGCCTCCCGCCACTACCGTTTACTTTCCTCAACCAAGCTTATTAATTATTCAGACCAAGAGTTTATACTCGTACTAAGGTCCCCTCGTTCTGAGCAAGCCACTCACTCCACCCTCCAGCCAGCCAGCCGTCTTCCGCCTCCTTCACCCTAACGTCTCCTGCTCCTGATGTGTGTCTTCTCTTTTTTTAATAATTATTCAACGTATAGAGCCGCTTATGGTCCTGCTTCCCTTCCTTCCACCTCCCACACTCTCTCACTCTCTCCTCACTCCTGCTTTTCATGATGTCTGCTTTTTTTTAATTATTTGACGCATAGAGCCACTCACGGATCTTGGTTCTTCCTCTTTACCTTCCACGTTTTCTCTCCATCATCCTCATCCTGCTCATTGTCCTTCCTTGCCCTTTATCTTCACTTTTTATTTTCTTGATATCTGTTTTTTTTTGTATAATTATTTAACTCATGGAGCCACTCAGGGTTCTTTGTTCTTCTTCCTTACCTTACATGTTTTCTCTCCATCATCCTCATCTTGGTTATAGTTTTTCCTTCTCCTCCATCTTCACCTTCTATTTTCTTGATGTCTTTGTTTTTTATAACTATTCAGCTGATAGAGCCGCTCAGTGTTCCTGCTTCTTCTTCTTTACCTTCTACGATTCCTCTCCATCATCATCATCTTGGTCATAGTTGTTCCTCCCTCTTCATCTTCATCCCTTATTTTCTTGAAGTCTCCTTTTTTTTATAATTATTCAGGGTATAGAGCCGCTCAGTGTTCCTGCATCGTGTTCTTTACCTTCTACGTTTCCTCTCTACCATCATCGTCTTGCTTCTAATCCTTGCTTCCCTCCTCCCGTTTCCTCCACCTCTTCTCTTCTCTTCTTCATGTGTGTTTATGGTAATTATTATTGATCCTAGTGTTTTCTTTTTCAAGGTTCATCTCTCTCAAGCTTTACCTAGTTCTCTTGTTTTTCTTCCTTACGTCTTTGTTTCTCTCTCTCTCTCTCTCTCTCTCTCTCTCTCTCTCTCTCTCTCTCTCTCTCTCTCTCTCTCTCTCTCTCTCTCTCTCTCTCTCTCTCTCTCTCTCTCTCTCTCTCTCTCTCATTTACGTTTTTTTCTTATCCTGGTGTGTTTGTGTGTGTGTGTGTGTGTGTGTGTGTGTGTGTGTGTGTGTGTGTGTGTGTGTCTCTTTTTAATTATTTAACGTATAGCCCAGAGCAGCTTATGGTTCTTCCACTTCCTGACGCTCGACTTTTCCTCGTATTTTCTTCCATATCTTCGTCTTTCTCTTTATCTTCTTCTCCCTCCTTCCCTTCTTCCTTCGCTCGCTCTAATTTCATTCCGGTGGGTTCCTCTCTCTCTCAACAACCCAGCCCCCCTTCCCATTCTCCCGATCGTTCCCCTTTCTCTTTTAACCCTAAAGCTCAAGGGATACGCTCTCTCTCTCTCTCTCTCTCTCTCTCTCTCTCTCTCTCTCTCTCTCTCTCTCTCTCTCTCTCTCTCTCTCTCTCTCTCTCTCTCTCTCTCTCTCTCTCTCTCTCTCTCTCTCGCTCTCGGTCTCGGTCTCGGTCTCAGCTCAGTCCTTCCTCTCTCTATAAACTACTAAGTATCCGGTTTACAGTAATCTCAACAACAAGCAGACGAAATACACCGCTAAGAAAAGTAACATTCACTTGTTTTTTGTCTCGTCTTGGGAATTATTTATCGTCACCTTCGTAAAGAAACCGCCTCAGTCATTATTTTCTACTTTACAGGAAATCAGAAAAGAACTGTCATCATCTCATTTGGCTTAAGATTTAGGCAGGAATGAAAAGGCTAATTCTAGACCACTCAAACCCTGAATAAACCCTGAAGACAAAAATGGGCGTTACATGATGAAAAACTGATGTAAACAAAAACCTGGAAATCGCTGAAAAATGACTTTGGCGATTATTTTATGAGGGTGACGATTTACTCTTTTCCTGAATAGTGGGTCTGTTCATGGTAAGGAGCAGCAAAAAGGCCTTCCAGTATAGCATGGAGGGCACGGGGTAGAGGAAGAAGCAAGAGTACCGTTATGCTTCACACCTCCACCGCCTTTTGGATCATTCAGTTTCTTACATTTTTTTTCTTCTTTTTTTACAACAAAGGAGACAGCTCAAGGGCACAAAAAAAGGAAACAATAATAAAAAAAGCCCGCTACTCGCTGCTCGCATATACTTTCTGATATCTTATGCTATCGAAATAATTGCTTCGTGCTATTAGGAATATATGGTGTGTAAGGAAGTCGTTGCGCTAAGCTTTGAAATATCACCTGTTATTCCTATGTGTAAGTCAATCTGTGAGTCAAACACCAGTCATGAACACTTATATAGTTCCTTAGATTGCTAGATTGCACATAGACTCGCATCCATCCACCCGAGATCTCTCCAACAACAAAATATTGATCTCAGAAATATGTGACAAGAGAAGTATGAATATAGATAGACTCACATCCATCCACCCGAAATCTCTCCAACATAAAAATATTGATCTCAGAAATATGTGACGAGATGTATGAGTGTAGGTATGAGGAATGTGTTTGCAGGGTTTGTAAGGTGAGGTATTGTTCAGTGTAAGAAGGATATTAGTGAAGGTGACATGGGCAGCGTGAATTATAGGTTGAAAAGTCTGCGGGCCATATTTTTAAACATTTCGGTGTCCAAGCACACAGATTTTACAAGGGTTTCGTAGGCGTTTGAGGCATTTCCAAGGGTAGTTTTATGACCCTAGTGGTAATTTGAACCTTCCTCTGTACCATGAAGCTATAGAAACACTTATTTAAACCCGACTGAATTTCTCTTCGACCCGGTATATGCCCACAAATGTTGCGCCGACTAAACGAAACTTTCCAACTTCTTTTCGGTCTTGGGAAAAAGTTCGATGTGAGAGATGGAAGCGTCTGAGAATACCGACCTTGGATGCGCGTCACAGGTGGACCCTACACGGTACACGGAGATGATAACGTTACTATTATTCGTGTTCTAAGGACCCGTATACGTGCGGGGCTACTGGATGGACCCTGTTAGTGGATGTGGGGATTACCGTAGATTATAGGTGAGGAGATCCCCCACGCGCGGGCCTCGCCAGGGGACGTAATCGCCGCTAACACCGCCGGGCTCACAGCTTTGCCTCCGTCCCGCCGAAGTTGGCTGCGATATTTGCACCAACTTTAATAGGTTTCCTGCCCTCTTACCGTGATACGTGGATGCTGTGGTTACATCAAGGCACGGCCGGGGGTGGGTGGGGACGCTTGGATGGGAAAATGTTCACCCCTTGACTGCGGATTTCCTACAAGAAGACATCACCAAGCTACAGGAACGGAACAAAAAGTGGCTGATACTATTCAATGAAGAAAAATACAGCCCTGTGTCATGGGAGGGGATATCCAGCACACCAATACCACATGGGAAACACTCCACTATCCACCACAGAGGGAGAGAAAGACCTGGGAATATATGTTACCAGGCTACCAGTGAAAGCCAAATCCGTGCCAATCGCAGCGGACGGGTTAACTACTATGGTGAACGTAAAATGTGAAGTTCTTATATGCCGAGTGATCTTTATAATATGTTTTGAATACGCTTAAGTTTATATGATCTATTCTTATTTGCAGGTTCCTCGCGTGGCTCCTCCAATACCGTAACAATAAGTGGGCGCTTATGGCGGACGGTCACACGCAGCACGATTTGCCTCGGTAAGGTATGAAGGAGAGTTTTAATCAAGTCAAGGTGGCTGTAGCGCCTCCACCTTTAAGGCCGAGGCTAGCTGGCTGGCTGGGTGGCTGGCTGGCTGGCTACGTCCGGCCGGGCACTCTCACACACGCCACCTCCAGCTTTCATCTCCTCTCTCGCCTTTCTCTCTTATGACCTGCTTTGTTCCTTCCTTCACGCCTCTCTTGTTCTTGCTTTGGGCTACTTTGTCCTTCCCTTCTATGTCTCTTTCACTTCAAGAATGGCTTTTCCATGTCTGCCGGTTCCCGTCAACTTCTTGGGCTATTTCTCCGTGCACTCTTTTTTTTTTTTCTATCAGTCGCCTACGCTTGCTATCCCCGGACTCATTATGGCTTGTGGATGTAAGGGAAGGAGTAGTGTTCATCATCGTTCGTCTTATTCATCTTCATAACGTGAGGTGGAGTGTGGAGGGTGTAGTGGAGTGAGGGTGGGGTGGAGTAGGGTGAAGATAGTATGGGGAGGATGGAGTGGGTAAGGACGAGTAGGGTGAAGGTGGTTGGGAGAGGGTGGAGTGGGGTGTAGGTGGAGGAGAAGGGTGGAGTTGGGTGAAGGTGGTATGGGGAGGGTGGAGTGGGGTGAAGATGGAGGGGGACGGGAAGTCGTATACGCGTGGGGGTGAAGGGTGGGGTGTGTGAAGGTGGAGCGGTATTACGTCAGACGGGAAGAAGTATCGCTTATTATCATTCCTCTTTCCTCGTGTTCAGTTTCGTTGCCAGTGTTTTGCGTTGTAGAGTTCCTGCCTCGTCTTTTCGTCCATGGTCTCTGTTCTTCCTTTTCTATGTTATTTTGGCCGCTCCGAGAAAGGCAAAGAACACGTTACTTTGAGAATAAAAGGCATCAGTTCTTTTTTTTATCATTCATCTTTTTTATAATTATTCAGCATATAGAGCCACTCAGGGTTCTTGTTTCTTACTGTTTACTTCAACTCCCTTCTCTCCTTCCGTTTTCTCTACCTCTTTTCTTCATGATGTGTTTTTGATAACTTTTTTTTTTTATCTTATACATAGTTTTTCCACGGTTCTTTTTTCGATCGCTTTAGTTATCTTATTTTCTTATCGTCATTGTCACGCGTAGAAGAGTTCCCACACCGGTCTCCCCTCCAGAGTTTACGTTCTTTGACTTTCGTATATATGTGGACGGTACTAAAATAAAGGGTGAAGCAATGCGATAGGAGACGCAGTACGGCGGCCACGCAACGCACTTATCGCCATTACGTTCGCAATAATATATTTATGAGTTTCTCTCTTAAAATTTCACTCACGTCTTACATAATCACCTAATTGAATTTTTCAGAGGAGGTGTAGGATAGAGGGGCCGTAGAGGAGGCGAAAGAGGGTCAGATGAGGAGAACTGGGCCGTAGGATGGGCTGTTTGGGGTCGGGGTAGGATTGAGGCCGGGGAAGATGGGACAAGAGGAGGTGTCAGAATTATAGGAGAGGTGTGCTCGGGTGAAAGTTGGGTGGGTTAGGATAGGGTTACTGAGGTGGACTGCTTAGGGGGGAATAGGATGAGGGGAATGACAGGGGAAACAGGGAGATAGGGGAAATTTAGGAGAGGCGTGTTAGGGTGAAGCCTGGCTGGGTTGGGCTAGGGTGACTGTTGGATGGACTGCTTAGGGTGAAGATGGAACAGAGGGAGATGGGGGAAGCTTAGGAGAGGTGTGTAAGGGTGAAAGCTAGGTGAGCAGTGCGGAAGGTAGCTTTTGGTGGACTGGATTGGATGTAGTGAAGGTGTGTGTAGCAAAGAGTTTAGGTTCAGAAAGTTTGGCTTGTTTAGGGTGTTGTAGGGTGGAGTGGGGATGTGCGAGGTGGTATGTGGGAGGGATGCGATGCCGGCAAAACAAACCACTGAGGTGTAAAATTTAGTAAGTAGGTGATGGAGGCGGGCTTGTATAATGGGGTGGAGTGAATATGGACTACGTGGAAGTGGGGTGAAAGGGCAGGTGGGTAATGTGTGGGTGAGATGGAGTGCGTGAGGTGAAGGTGGATTTGTGTAGTGTGGATTGGAGTGGTGCGAGGCAATGAAAGGTGTGGGCGGAATACTGTGGGGGGTTTTATGGAGTGAGGTGTATATAGGGGAGTTGGGCATGGTAGTGGGGTGGAGTTGGGTGTGGGGTAATATGATGTCTGAAAGTGTAGAAGGTGGAACTGACTGCTCTTTCGGCCACCTCCTCGGATTCTTTACAGGAGCAGCGAGTAGCGGGCTTTTTTTTTATTGTTGTTTCCTTTTTTGTGTGCCCTTGTGCTGTCCCCTTTGCTGTAAAAAAAAGAGACATTGGGGGTGAAGTAGGGTGAGAAATGGGGTGTCTAGTGTGATATTGTAATGGGGAACAAGGTGGGGTGATGTCGCTTGGCTGTGTGTGGTGGTGTTGTATGGAGCGATGTGTTACTGTGGGGTATGGTAGTTATTGAAATATGGAGCTCAGATCCGTGGAGTCTGGTGAAATTTCGGGGTGAAGAGGTGTGTCCAGGGGTGTGTTGTGGCTGTAGTGTAGTGTTTAGTATTGAGGCCTGGAGGTGGGGTGTGGTGAGGTGGTGTGGCTGTATAGTGCTGGAGTGGAGGTCAGTGAGGGGGACAGTGAGCTAATTCCAGTGTCGTCTTTTGTAACATCCTAAACAACTCTATTAATTCCATAAAACTCACAATGGTTAGGTTTTTCTACTCGCTAACTAGATTTGCATTAAGAGATTCCCCCGTATAGGTTCCTAAAATATCTGAACATAAACATGAACACCAAACACTATAGAAGGAATTTTCGAAGTCTTTGGTATTGGTCTGGCAGCTTAGTAACCCATCATGGCGAACTGTGGAATGGGAATGTGTGTGTGTGGAATGGGTAGGGATTAGTTCTTCGTGGCTGCAGGAGGGAACACGCCAGGGTGGGTGCTGCTGTAGGCTCTGGCGGGCTGGCTGGCGAGGCAATGCGGTCTTCCAGTAGCAATGTGATGGCCACTTATGACGTTGAGGGCTTACCAGGCGTCTCTTTATGCCCCTCCGACCACTACCACCACCACCACTGCCGCCACCACTCCAGCGCCCATTCGCCCTGGCAGCTTCTCGTGCAGGTCATCCCGCCGTCATTCTTTTCCTCTTTACTCATGTTTTTACTCATTCACGGGCATAGGAGGCGGGTGGGTCATGCTTTCTTCCTCTTTACCTGTCTTCCTCATCTCCCATTTACGGGTACTAGTGGGTCTTTTGTATGCTGTTTTTCTCTTTTCTTTCATTTTTACTCATTTTTACTCATTGGTGGGCGTACGAGGGTGACTCATGTTCCTTTTACTCATCTTTTCTTTGTTTCCTCTTCACTCGTTTTCCTTTACAAATGTTTAGGGTGCTTACTTTGCCTAGTTTTTTCATCTTTACTCATTTTTACTCAATGTTGGACATCCGTGGCTGACTCATGCTTCTTTTTACTCTAATCTCTTCCTCTTTTCACTCTTTTTCCTCTTCACACGTTTTCTTCCACAAGTGTTTGGGGTGAGATACGGTGAGATAGGGTGATGTCTGGGGTGATAGTGTAGTGGTGAGCTGTGTGGGGTGATGTGCTATGGAGCGGTGTGAGTTACTGTCCTATCCTTTACAGATGTCGACACAAACTGATTCGGAGTTGACGTCTATTTGATATTAGTTGTTGACGGAACTTTTGGCAGTGTTTAACAAAAAGTGAGACCCTCCTCCCCTTCCTCCCTTACTAACTTTATGAAACAATCGGTAACCAGTTATTTCAAATTCCGACAAGGTGTTTTTATTTCCAGTGTCATCCTGGTTCTGTGGTTACGTGTGGTGGTGTAGTGAAATGTGGAGTGAAGTCCCGTGGAGTTTTGTGGATTGTGACTATTTTCATCTTTTTCTCCCTTTTAATATTTTTCTTTTCTCCTTGACATATAAACCAAGCTAATTCATGTTTTATATATTACCTTTTCTCTCCCTTCCACTTCCCTTCTTCTATAATTATGTTTAGTTACACGTTTTCCGTTTTTTTTTTATATTTTTTTATAGCAAGGGAAACAGCTCAAGGGCAATGCAACAACAACAACAACAACAACAACAACAAAAAGCCCGCTCTGGTTTATATTTTGTTGTTTTCTTTGTTTTTCTAACCTGCTTATAATTTTGGATATACATTGTTTTTTTCCTGGATTCCTTTCTCGACTTGTTTTTTCTCTTATTCCTTCTCTCATGTTAAATTTAAAGCTATTCCCTAAGATTACCTGATTTCTTTATTTTCACTCTTTTTTCCCCAATATGGTCTTTTTTCTATAGTCAGCGTTATAAAGAGATCATTAATATTTTCCTCGACATGTTTTTCCCTTATTTCTTCCTTCATGTTTAGAGCCCTATCACACTCACTCCTGATTTCCTTTTTTTTCACTATATTAAGCTTCATAAAGGGGTCATTCATATTTTCCCTCTCATTAATTTCCTACTTTACTTTTTGTGTGAATTCAGCGGTGTAATTAGGTTGCTTATAATAGATTTCTCTTTTTATGTTCCTTCTTTACTTTTCTATGTTATTTCAATGTTATGATTAGCTTTCTTAACGTATCATTTGCCTCTTCATCTATTCCCATGTTTTACTCCTCCGTGCATTCAGTGATATAATTAAGTCGCCCATAAAATGTTTTCTTTGTAATTTTCCTTCTATTTCCATTCATATTAATGTGTTATGATTGGCGGCTTTTTATTGTGTGATTTGCCATTTCATTTCACTTCCTTCTTTCCTTCTCCGGTTTCAGTCTCATAATTGGGCCACTGGTGTATTTCCTTTTCTCGTTTTTATTGGTATTTTCCGCCTCTATATTTAGTGGTGGATTTGGGTCACTCGTAATATATTCTCCCCTTATTTTTATTTCCTTCTTTTACTCCTCCGTCATCAGGAATGTGCTCTCTCTCTCTTTCTTTCTTTCTTTCTTTCTTTCTTTCTTTCTTTTCTTTTCTCTCTCTCTCTCTCTCTCTCTCTCTCTCTCTCTCTCTCTCTCTCTCTCTCTCTCTCTCTCTCTCTCTCTCTCTCTCTCTCTCTCTCTCTCTCTCTCTCTCTCTCTCTCTCTCTCTCTCATGTGTATGCCTTTGGAATAATTAAGTATCCGGTAATTATCTTTTTCTCTAAGTGCTTCCTTTCCTTTCCTTTTGGTATTTTTCCGATTATAACTATCAACATCTTTCTATTTCATTTATATTTGGTTATTTGCCCTTATCAGTGTACGGTAATATTATTCAGACATCTTTCGTTTCATATAACCCCTATTAAATTTTCCTTCTTGAGCATTTGATTTTAAGATGGCTAATAACTTTACAAATCTCTACTAACATATTACATAACCTTACCTCTTACGCTTTTCTCTTTAACCAACTCGCATAGCAACTTTCATTTCCTCACTAAAATTTAAACCTCACCTTATTTACTCTATAATGCTCGTGAAGGTGGACAAAACGCAATACCAAACAAACAAGGTGTATGCAAAAGATCGCTCACATACATAAAAAAAAGACGCTAAAACGAATTACTAGATCGAGAGGTGTCTTGATACTCACTTCTGGAAAACTTTCATGTGGTAAAGGAGTGGAAATACAGAAGGTGGTAGGCTGGAATTTCAAGGAGGCGCGTCCCAGGAATATAAAGGACGAGGCATTGAAAGGCGTTGGAGTATTCTGTAGCACATTCGACAAGCAGGACAGCATTGATTTTAACTATTGATCTTTGGTTGTATATTTTAATTAACTTAGCCATCGAGCGAGTGGGATATTGATGTTGCTGTTCTCCCCCTCTCTCTCTTCTTCTCTCATTCTTTTTTTCTTACTCTCTTCTTCTGTATCTTTCTTTCTTACTTTGTTTCTTTGTATTTTTCTCTAATTTCTTGTTTCATTCTTTTTTATTTCCTTTTTCCTTTCATTCTTTCACTATGTATTTTTCTTTCCTTTTATTTTTCTCCTTTCTTTCTATTATTCCTTCTATCTGTCTATCTACCTCGTTCAAGATCTCGTAATCACTTCATCCCCAGCATCACCAGTCGCCACATCTCACCTTCCTTCTTTCCTTCCCTCCGCGAGACTCTTCAAGCCACGCTCAGCACATCCATCCTCTCTTCCCTCCTTGCTAAGTCTTCCCAAGTTTCTTCTGTTATGAATTCGTTATGCGCCATCGGCCGTGGAGTGTTTTCTGTTTCCCGGAACTCGCTTGGGCCGCCTTGGGACTCCTTGGTGCTGTCCGGCGTATGTTGGGGGACTTATGAGGTCTTGGGCACACGTCGTAAGTCTGAAGGTTGGTTGCGTGGTGGCTGGTCCTGACTTCGTGTACCACCATCACCACCACCACCACCACTACCACCATCACCACCACCATCATGCTTCTTACCTCTTTACATCCGTTCCTTTCTTCATCCTTACTTCTATTCCTCTTTTGAATTTTGTTTGTTTTTCTGTTTGATTGTTTGTATGTACATAAGTTTGTCTGTCTGTCTGTTTATTGATGTTTGCATGTTTGTTTGTTTCTGTTTGTGGCTGTGTGTCTGTCTGTCTTGTTTCCCTGATTACAAGTCTGTTTCTCTCTCTCTCTCTCTCTCTCTCTCTCTCTCTCTCTCTCTCTCTCTCTCTCTCTCTCTCTCTCTCTCTCTCTCTCTCTCTCTCTCTCTCTCTCTCTCTCTCTCTCTCTCTCTCTTTTGTACAGTATGAACCCAACAGCTCTAATCTATAGCAGCATTGTATCTTGAGAGAGAGAATGGGTACTAGTTTCACGAGATTGGTGTTCCTTGTGTATCCATTGAACCCGAAGACACAGTTTCTTGGAGTCTCAGGGTTTGTGTAGGAGGGGGAGGGGGGCAGAGAGAGAGAGAGAGAGAGAGAGAGAGAGAGAGAGAGAGAGAGCACTTGTATGGTAAAAGTATGGAGAAAAGAGATGCCGGGAAAAGAAAGGAAGCTATAGTCTGTTCACGGAGCCTGTTCATCTGGCGCCTAGGCAGCGTTTGTTACGGCTCCTGTGATTGGCTGCACCCCTCCCTCACTCACATGCCATTCATGTACGCCGTGACGCTACACAATTGTATTTTCTTCGTCAAAGCTCGTCTCTTATTCATGACAGACCACTTTAGTTGGTACCGTTGGACTCAGCAGTGATTGCGCAACTCATTTATGTTTATGTAAACTCGATGAAATAAAACATAATGGAAATGTGATGAGTTGAAGTCACAAGGCAGCTCCGAAATGTTTATAACACGATTTACTTATCATCGCTTTTCTCAGCAGTCTTTGAACCAGGGTTGAAATAAATAATTTCATCTCATAGAGCAAAGTCTCCTGAACGCTTTGGTGCGATCTATTTACTTCTTTTCATTAACATCTAAGCTCGTCTTTTCAGTACTTTCCTTATTCCAATCTATAACTAACTAATATATCCCTCGTTCCTTTTATTTTCTAGTTATTTTTTTTATTAACTTGTATGCCTGTCTTTTTGGTGCTATTCTTATTCCAATCTATAACTAACTAATTTATTCTTCGTTCCTTGTTTTCGAGGTATTTCTTTTATTAACTTCTATGCCTGTCTTTTTTAGTGCTTCTCTTATTCCAATCTATAACTAACTAATCTATTTTTCTCTCCTTATATTTTTCTAGTTATTTCTTTTTATTAACTTCTATGCTCGTCTTTTTGGTGCTTCTCTTATTCCAATCTATAATTAACTAATCTATTATTTCCTTATTTCTCCAGATATTTCTTTTTATTGATTCGTAAGCTCGTCGTTTGGGTACTTTTCTTATTCCAATCAATAACTAAATATTCTATTCTTTCCTGATATTTTCTAGTTATTTCTTTTCATTAACTTCTATGCTCGTATTTTTGGGTTCTTTTCTTATTCCAATTTATAACTAACTAATCTATTCCTCGATCTTTGTTTTCTAGTTATTTCTTTTCATTAACTTGTATGCTTGTCTTTTTTACTGCTTTTATTATTTCAATTTATAAGTAACTAATCTATTCTTCGTTCCATATTTTCGAGGTATTTCTTTTATTAACTTCTATGCTTCTCTTTTTTAGTGCTTTTCTTATTACAATTTATAACTAACTTATCTATTCTTCTTTCCTTATTATTCTAGTTATTTCATTTTATTAACTTCTATGCTCATCTTTTTTGGTTCTTTTCTTATTCCAATCTATAACTAACTAATCTATTTTTCTTTCCTTATATTTTTCTAGTTATTTCTTTTTATTAACTTCTATGCTTGTCTTTTTGGTGCTTCTCTTATTCCAATCTATAACTAACTAATCTATTTTTTCCTTATTTTTCCAGATATTTCTTTTTATTAATTCGTATGCTCGTCTTTTGTGTACTTTTCTTATTCCAACCAATAACTAACTAATCTATTCTTTTCTTATAATTTCTAGTTATTTCTTTTCATTAACTTCTATGCTCGTCTTTTTGTGTTCTTTTCTTATTCCAATTTATAACTAATCTATTCCTTGTTCCTTATATTTTTTAGCTATTTCTTTTTATTGACTTGTATGCCTGTGTTTTTTGGTGCTTTTCTTATTCCAATTTATAACTAACTAATCAATTCTTCTTTCCATATTTTTCTATTTACTTCTTTTCATTAACTTCTATGCTCGTTTTTTAGTACTTTCCTTATTCCAATCTATAACTAACTAATCTATTCTTCGTTCCTTATTTTTCTAGTTATTTTTTATTAACCTCTATGCTCGTCTTTTTGGTTCTTTTCTTATTCCAAATTATAACTAACTAATCTATTTTTCTTTCCTTATTTTTCCAGGTATTTCTTTTTATTAACTTGTATGCTTGTCTTTTTTGGTGCTTTTTTTATTCCAATTTATAAATAACTAATCTATTTTTATTTCCATATTTTTCTATTTACTTCATTTCATTAACTTCTATGCTCGTCTTTTTGGTACTTTTCTTTATTCCAGTCTATAACTAACTAATCTATTCTTCGTTCTTTATTTTTCTAGTTATTTATTTTATTAACCTCTGTGCTCGTCTTTTTAGTGCTTTTCTTATTCCAATCAATAACTAACTAATCTATTCTTTCCTTATTTTTTCTCGTTGTTTCTTTTCATTAACTTATGTGCTTGTCTCCTTGGGTTCTTTTCTTATTCCAATTTATAACTAATTAATCTATTCCTCTTTCTTTATATTTTCTAGCTATTTCTTTTTATTAACTTGTATGCTTGTCTTTTTTGGTGCTTTTCTTATTCTAATTTATAACTAACTAATCTATTCTTCTTTCCATATTTTTCTATAAACTTCTTTTTATTAACTTCTATGCTCCTCTTTTTAGTACCTTCCTTTTTCTAATCTATAACTAAGTAATCTATCCTGCGTTCCTTTTATTTTCTAGTTATTTATTTTATTAACTTGTATGCTTGTCTTTTTGGTTATTTTCTTATTCCAATCTATAACTAACTAATCTATTCTTTCCTAACTTATCCAGGTATTTCTTTTCATTAACTTCTATGCTCGTCTTTTTGGTACGTTTCTTTTTCCAATTTGTAACTAATTAATTTATTCCTCGTTCCTTATATTTTCTAGTCATTTCTTTTTATTAACTTGTATGCTGTCTTTTTTGTGCTGTTCTTATTGCAATATATAACTAACTAATCTATTCTGCATTCCTTATTTTTCCAGGTATTTCTTTTTATAAACTATGCCTGTCTTTTTGGAAATTTTCTTATCTCAATTTATAACTAACTAATCTATTTTTCTTTCCTTATTTTTCCAGGTATTTCTTTTTATTAACTTGTATGCTTGTCTTTTTGGTATTTTTTTTTATTCCAATCTATAACTAACTAATATATTTTTCTTTCTTTATATTTCCTAGTTATTTCTTTTCATTAACTTCTATGATCGTCTTTTTGGTACTTTTTTTATTTCAATCTATTACTAAATAATTATTCTTTTTCCATATATTTTTCTAGTTATTTATTTTTATTAACTTCTATGCTTGTCTTTTTGGTGCTTTTCTTATTCCAATTTATAACTAACCTATCTATTCTTCGTTCCTTATTTTTCTAGTTATTTCTTTTTATTAACTTCTATGCTCGCCTTTTTGGTGCTGTTCTTATTCCAATCATTAACTAACTAATGATTTTTTTTCCCTATTTTTCTAATTATTTCTTTCATTAATTTCTATGCTCGTCTTTTGTTATTTTTCTTATTCCAATCTATAACTAACTAATCTTTTCTTAGTTCATTATATTTCTTGTTATTTCTTTTATTAACCTTTGTGCTTGTCTTTTTAGTGCTTTTCTTATTCCAATTTATAACCAACTAATCTTTTATTCGTTCCTTTTATTATCTAGTTATTTCTTTTCATTAACTTTTATGCCTGTCTTTTTTAGTGCTTCTCTTATTCCAGTCTATAACTAACTAATCTATTTTTCTTTCCTTATATTTTCTATTTATTTCTTTTTATTAACTTGTGTGCTCGTCTTTTAGGTACTTTTCTTATTCCAATTTATAACTAACTAATCTATTCTCTCCTTGTTTTTCCACTTATTTCTTTTTATAACTAACTAAACTATTCTTTCCTTATTTTTCCAGGTATTTCTTTTTATTACTTCTGTGTACGTCTTTTTGGTGATTTTCTTATTCCAATTTATAACTAACTCATCTATTCTTCCCTTATTTTTTTAGGTATTTCTTTTCATTAACTTCTATTCCTGTCTTTTTGGTACTTTTCTTATTCCAATTCATAAGTAAGTAATCTATTCTTCGTTCCTTATATTTTCTAGTCATTTCTTTTTATTAACTTGTATGCCCGTCTTTTTGGTGTTGTTCTTATTGCAATCTATATATAACTAATCTATTCTTCGTTCTTTATATTTTCCAGGTATTTCTTTTTATTAATTTGTATCTTTTTGTGGTTTTCTCATTCCAATCTATAACTAACTAATCTATTCTGCGTTCCTTATTTTTATAGTTTTTTTATTAACTTCTGTGCCTGTCTTTTTTTGTGCTTTTCTTATTCCAATTTATAACTAACTAATCAATTCTTCTTTCCTTATATTTTATAGTTATTTATTTTAATTAACTTTATGCTTTTCTTTTTTGGTGCTTTTCTTATTCCAATTGATAAGTAACTAATCTATTTTTCGTTTCTTATTTTTCTAGTTATTTCTTTTCATTAACTTGTATGCTTGTCTTTTTTAGTGCTTTTCTTATTCTAATTTATATGTAACTAATATATTTTTCTTTCCTTATTTTTTCTAGTTATTTCTTTTAATTAATTTCTATGGTTGTTTTTTTGGTGTTTTCTTATTTTCTATTTCTTTTCATTAACTTCTATGCTTGTCTTTTTGGTACTTTTCTTATTTCAATTTGTAACTTACTAATCTATTCTTCTTTCCTTATATTTCCAGGCATTTCTTTTTATGAACTTCTATGCTCGTGTTTTTTTTGTACTTTTCTTATTACAATCTATAAGTAACTAATCTATTTTTCTTTCCCTATATTTTTCTAGTTATTTCTTTTTATTAACTTGTATGCTTGTCTTTTCTGGTTCTTTTCTTATTCTAATCTATAACTAACTAATTTATTCTTCGTTCCTTATTTTCCTAGTTATTTCTTTTCATTAACTTGTATTCTTGTCTTTTTTTAGCGCTTTTTTATTCCAATTTATAACTAACTAATCTATCCTTCGTTCCTCACTGTTCTAGTCATTTCTTTTCAATAGCTTATATGCTTGTCTTTTTTAGTGTTTTCTTTATTCCAATTTATAAGTAACTAATCTATTCTTCGATCCTTATTTTCTAGTTATTTCTTTTATTAACTTCTATGCTTGTCTTTTTTGATTCTTTGCTTATTCCAATCTATAAATAATTAATCTATTTTTTGCTCCATATTTTTATCCATTTACTTCTTTTATTATTTTGTATGCTTGTCTTTTTTGGTTCTTTTCTTATTCCACTTCATAACTAACTAATCTATCCCCTCATTATTTTTCCAGGTATTTCTTTTTATTATTTCTGTGCCTGTTTTTTTTGTACTTTACTTATTCCATTTAAATTAACTAATCTATTCATCGTTCCTTATATGTATATTTTAGTCATCTCTTTTTATTAACTTGATTTTATTAACTATAAAAAGAAATAGCTTGAAAATATAAGGAACGAGGAATAGATTAGTTAGTAATAAAATGGAATAAGAAAAGAACCCAATCAGACGAGCATAGAAGTTAATGAAAAGAAATAACTAGAAAATATTAGGAAAGAATAGATTAGTTAGTTATAGATTGAAAATAAAGAAAAGTACCAAAAGAGACAGCATAGAAGTAATGAAAAGAAATACCTAGAAAAATAAGGAATGAATAGATTACTTAGTTATACATTGGAATAAGAAAAGTACCAAAAAGACAAGCATAGAAGTTAATAAAAAGAAATAACTAGAAAAATAACGAACGAAGGATGCATTAGTTAGTTATAGATTGGAATAAGAAAAGAATAAAAAAAGACAAGCATAGAAGTTAATGAATGAAATAAATAGAAAATATAAGGAACGAAGAATAGATTAGTTAGTTATAAATTGGAATAAGAAAAGCACTAAAAAGACGAGCACAGAGGTTAATAAAAGAAATAACTAGAAAAATAAGGAACGGAGAATAGATTAGTTAGTTATAGACTGGAATAGAGAAAAGTACAAAAAAGACGAGCATAGCAGTTAATGAAAAGAAGTAAATAAAAATATATGGAAAGAATATATTAGTTAGTTATAAATTGGAATAATAAAAGCACCAAAAAAGAGAACCACACAAGTTAATAAAAAGAAATAGCTATAAAATATAAGGAACGAGGAACAGATAAGTTAGTTATAAACTGGAATAAGAAAAGTACCAAACAGACAAGCATTGAAGTTAATAAAAAGAAATAACTAGAAAAATAAGGAACGAAGGATGGATTAGTTAGTTATAGATTGGAATAAGAAAAGATCCAAAAAAGGCAAGCATAGAAGTTAATGAAAGAAATAACTAGAAAATATAAGGAACGAGGAATAGATTAGTTAGTTATAAATTGGAATAAAAAAGCACCAAAAAGACGAGCACAGAGGTTAATAAAAGAAATAACTAGAAAAATAAGGAACGGAGAATAGATTAGTTGGTTATAGATTGGAATAAAGAAAAGTACAAAAAAGACCAGCATAGAAGTTAAAGAAGTAAATATAAAAATATGGAAAGAAGAATATAGTTCGTTATAAATTGGAATAATAAAGCACTAAAAAGACAAGCATACAAGTTAATAAAAGAAATAGCTAGAAAATATAAGGAACGAGAATAGATTAGTTAGTTATAAACTGGTATAAGAAAAGTACCAAAAAGACAGGTATAGAAGTTAATGAAAGAAATGACTGAAATATAAGGAAAAAAATAGATTAGTTAGTTATTGATTGGAATAAGAAAAGTACCAAAAAAAGAAGCATATAAGTTAATGAAAAGAAATAACTAGAAAAATAAGGGAAGAATAGATTAGTTAGTTATAGATTGAAATAAGTACAGCGTTCCTTTTTTTCTTCTTATTTCTTTCCATTCCATTCCATCCCTGTCTTTTTTAATGCTTTTCTTATTTCAATTTGTAACTAACTAATCTATTCTTCATTCCTTATGTTTCCAGTTATTTCTTTTCATTAACTTCTATGCTTGTCTTTTTGGTACTTTTCTTATTCCAATCTATAACTAACTAATTTATCCTTCTTTCCTTATTTTTCTAGTTTTTTTTTCATTAACTTGTATGCTTGTCTTTTTTAGTGCTTTTCATATTCTAATTTATATGTAACTAATATATTTTTCTTTCCTTATTTTTTCTAGTTATTTCTTTTAATTAACTTCTATGGTTGTCTTTTTGGTGCTTTTCTTATTTTTCTATTTAATTCTTTTCATTAACTTCTATGCTCGTCTTTTTGGTAATTTTCTCATTTCAATTTGTAACTAACTAATCTATTCTTCTTTCCTTATATTTCCAGGTATTTCTTTTTATGAACTTCTATGCTCGTGTTTTTTGTACTTTTCTTATTACAATCTATAAGCATAGACTTCACAATCTCTTGACGGGAAACGGGGCGCGGGGCCGATTCGCAGGGGGCCGATTTTCAAAAATTTAAAATTTAAATATTTTCAAAACCAAAGCAGCTAGCGACCTGAAACTAAAACAGGCACCTCCCTTAGGCATATATGAGTCTCCATGAGCAGCGATATCAAAAAATTCAAAGTCGTTCCCTAATAAAGTCCCGATTAATTGTTTTTTATATAAGTATAACAAAACTTAAAAAGGCTATAAAATCCTCAGATTTTACGCTAGATGCACAAACATCACCAAATGCAGAGATAATCACTTATATTTTCAGAATCAATAGCAATATTTAGCATATCTTATAAGTTTTTGCCCGAAATAGCTACTTATTTTTTTTTTATTTAGTGCAATTTTTTACTTAAGTTTTTAACATCTAATAAATCACTTAATTTTCACATTAGAAACTTAATACTTGAGGAAAGCATGCAGAAACATCTTAATTTTACTCAACAAAAGCAAAATATTCATTTTTCTATATACAATCACAACTTATTTTGGTTGAATTCCGATGTCACTATTGCCGCAGCACGTCTTGCCGGCTATCTGGCCCTCGTCCCTGAACAATCACTTTAGCCTTTTGGCCTATGACTTGTGGGCCCCGGTCAGTTTCCTGGACTTGTACACGTCCCTGTTCCTCGCCGTCTCCTTCCTGCCCTCCTCGATACTGCTCCTCTTCCTTACGGTCGGCTGCTTCAAGGCCTTGTTCTTCCTCGCTTCTGAGGTCACGTCCTTGGAGAAATTAGCACCGAAACAGTTGAATAGGGACCTGCTGATGTGCGGCAAGATGGTGTTGGCCAGGTTGTGCCCCTCCTGGCACCTGTACCCCTGCAAGGTCGGGTCTGAGGCCGCCAGGAACTCCAGGAGGTGCCTGAACCCGTCCCTGTGGCGCATGGCAAGGGAGGAACCTCAACCTGCGCTCCTTCTTGTCCTCCCTGCACATCAGGGAGTCCCACAGCGACATCCCGAAGGACGCCATGTGGGCCATTGGGAGAGATGGCCGCTTCAGGACCGCCCGGCCCGTCTCCAGCTCTCCCCTGTCGACCAGCTCGACCAGGGCGTCGAACATCACAGAGGGCGGGTCGCCCCTCTCGAGCTCCACGGTAATCTTCATCTCCTCCTGCTGGGCAAGCTCCTGCTTGCAGCACTCGGCCACAGAGGAGTTGGCCTGGACCTTCCTGGCCAGGTAGCCGGCGTAGTTGCCGACCGCGGCGAGGAGCAACTCGTCCGTCGGCGGGTCCGGCTGGTCGTCGGCCAGCTCCCTGGCAAGCTGGGCCAAGATCACCTCGTCGTCCTCCTTCTCCTCTGCCTTGGCCCGGTCCAGGTCGGCCTGCACGTCCCCGGGGAAGAACCCGACGAGCTTCAGCAAATGCAGGCGCTGGGCCAGTCTGTTGCTCACCATGAAGTTCTGCACGCTCGTCCAGTAGTTGGCGCCGCACATGGTGCGGCGCTTGCCGAAAGAGTGCTCAGTCGGGTCAGAGTTGGCCTTCCCCATGCACACATACTCGACCCCGTAGGACGTAGTGAACAGCCCCCTCACTACCACACTGCACTGAACACACCACTGCACTGCACACAACACTGAGTCACTGCACTGATGGCGTAGTACGGCTCCTCCACAGTTTACTCCACGGGGTCGCGGCGTCCTCATATCTTGTGTCTCCTCCGTCACTTCCACTCGATCCACTGCCTTCTGAGTCTTCTTGTATCGTCCTCTGGATCCTTGCAGTTGTGGGGAAGGGTACAGAGACGATGAATAACTGTAGGTCCTTTACTTGGAGAGTAAACAGAGGCAGGACAGCGATAATCCTTTACAGAGGGGAAGTGCCCAGCTGACTGCGTGCCTAAGGCGAGTTAGACGACGCGGGAACTGAGCTGAGTTGCCATGTAGGCACTAACTAAACGTACATTTCTTGTTTCCTAATACGTAAAACTGTGGACTTCACTATCCTACAGTTATCATTCATTTTACGTAAAGATTTCAACCTAAAGTTACGCAAATTTGCCATTTTTTACACAACGTTTTCAAAGTGCACGCATGGTGCTATTTTATATAAGTTACCTTGAATCCTCGACCAAATCACTCTAGAGACACTCCTGCCTGCTTGTATGCACTAAAACTTGAAGATTTCGTCCTGTTTCCACTTAAATTCGGAGTAAGAACGCAGAGTGTGTTTGAGTTGTCGCAGTGAAAGTCGCCATAACAATCGGCCCCTTACGCGAAGCCAGTGCGCCAAGACTGAAGAGATTTCCCGTCAACTAGTTGTGAAGTCTATGCTATAAGTAACTAATCTATTTTTCTTTCCCTATATTTTTCTAGTTATTTTTTTTTATTAACTTGTATGCTTGTCTTTTCTGTTTTTTTTTTTTATTCCAATCTATAACTAACTAATTTATTCTTCGTTCTTTATTTTCCTAGTTATTTCTTTTCATTAACTTGTGTGCTTGGTTTTTTTTAGCGCTTTTTTATTCCAGTTTATAACTAACTAATCTATCCTTCGTTCCTCACTTTTCTAGTCATTTCTTTTGAATAGCTTATGTGCTTGTCTTTTTTAGTGGTTTCTTTAATCCAATTTATAAGTAACTAATCTATTCTTCGATCCTTATTTTCTAGTTATTTCTTTTATTAACTTCTATGCTTGTCTTTTTTGGTTCTTTGCTTATTCCAATCTATAAATAATTAATCTATTTTTTGCTCCATATTTTTATCCATTTACTTCTTTTTATTATTTTGTATGCTTGTCTTTTTTGGTTCTTTTCTTATTCCACTTCATAACTAACTAATCTATCCCCTCATTATTTTTCCAGGTATTTCTTTTTATTATTTCTGTGCCTGTTTTTTTTGTAGTTTTCTTATTCCATTTAAATTAACTAATCTATTCATCGTTCTTTATATGTATATTCTAGTCATCTCTTTTTATTAACTTGATTTTATTAACTATAAAAAGAAATAGCTTGAAAATATAAGGAACGAGGAATAGATTAGTTAGTAATAAAATGGAATAAGAAAAGAACCCAGGCAGACGAGCATTGAAGTTAATGAAAAAAAAGATAACTAGAAAATAAAGTTATAGATTTAAAATAAAGAAAAGTACCAAAAGAGACAGCATAGAAGTAATGAAAATAAATACCTAGAAAAATAAGGAATGAATAGATTACTTAGTTATACATTGGAATAAGAAAAGTACCAAAAAGACAAGCATAGAAGTTAATAAAAAGAAATAACTAGAAAAATAACGAACGAAGGATGGATTAGTTAGTTATAGATTGGAATAAGAAAAGAATAAAAAAAGACAAGCATAGAAGTTATGAATGAAATAAATAGAAAATATAAGGAACGAAGAATAGATTAGTTAGTTATAAATTGGAATAAGAAAAGCACTAAAAAGACGAGCACAGAGGTTAATAAAAGAAATAACTAGAAAAATAAGGAACGGAGAATAGATTAGTTAGTTATAGACTGGAATAGAGAAAAGTACAAAAAAGACGAGCATAGCAGTTAATGAAAAGAAGTAAATAGAAATATATGGAAAGAATATATTAGTTAGTTATAAATTGGTATAATAAAAGCACCAAAAAAGAGAACCACACAAGTTAATAAAAAGAAATAGCTATAAAATATAAGGAACGAGGAACAGATTAGTTAGTTATAAACTGGAATAAGAAAAGTACCAAACAGACAAGCATTGAAGTTAATAAAAAGAAATAACTAGAAAAATAAGGAACGAAGGATGGATTAGTTAGTTATAGATTGGAATAAGAAAAGATCCAAAAAAGGCAAGCATAGAAGTTAATGAAAGAAATAACTAGAAAATATAAGGAACGAGGAATAGATTAGTTAGTTATAAATTGGAATAAAAAAGCACCAAAAAGACGAGCACAGAGGTTAATAAAAGAAATAACTAGAAAAATAAGGAACGGAGAATAGATTAGTTGGTTATAGATTGGAATAAAGAAAAGTACAAAAAAGACCAGCATAGAAGTTAAAGAAGTAAATATAAAAATATGGAAAGAAGAATATATTAGTTCGTTATAAATTGGAATAATAAAAGCACTAAAAAAGACAAGCATACAAGTTAATAAAAAGAAATAGCTAGAAAATATAAGGAACGAGGAATAGATTAGTTAGTTATAAACTGGTATAAGAAAAGTACCAAAAAGACAGGCATAGAAGTTAATGAAAAGAAATGACTGGAAAATATAAGGAAAGAAAAATAGATTAGTTAGTTATTGATTGGAATAAGAAAAGTACCAAAAAAAGAAGCATATAAGTTAATGAAAAGAAATAACTAGAAAAATAAGGGAAGAATAGATTAGTTAGTTATAGATTGAAATAAGTACAGCGTTCCTTTTTTTCTTCTTATTTCTTTCCATTCCATTCCATCCCTGTCTTTTTTAATGCTTTTCTTATTTCAATTTGTAACTAACTAATCTATTCTTCATTCCTTATGTTTCCAGTTATTTCTTTTCATTAACTTCTATGCTTGTCTTTTTGGTACTTTTCTTATTCCAATCTATAACTAACTAATTTATCCTTCTTTCCTTATTTTTCTAGTTTTTTTTTCATTAACTTGTATGCTTGTCTTTTTTAGTGCTTTTCATATTCCAATCTATAACTAACTAATCTATTTTTCGTTTCTTATTTTCGAGGTATTTCTTTTATTAACTTCTATGCCTGTCTTTTTTAATGCTTCTCTTATTCCAATTTATAACTAACTAATCTATTCTTCTATTTTTCAGGTTTTTCTTCTTATTAACTTTTATGCTCGTCTTTTTATGGTACTTTTCTTAATCCAATCTATAAGTAAGTAATCTCTTTTTCTTTTCTTATATTTTACTAGTTATTTCTTTTTATTAACTTATATGCTTGTTTTTTTGGTACTTTTCTTATTCCAGTCTATTACTAACTAATTTATTTATTTTCCTTATATTTTTCTAGTTATTTATTTTTATTAACTGCTATGCTTGTCTTTTGGTGCTGTTTTTATTCCAATCTATAAGTAACTAATCTATTTTTCGTTCCTTATATGTTCTAGTCATTTCTTTTTATTAAGTTGTATGCCTGTCTTTTTGGTGCTGTTCTTACTGCAATCTGTAACTAACTAAACTATTCTTCGTTCCTTAATTTTCTATTTATTTCTTTTCATTAACTTGTATGCTTGTCTTTTTTTGGTGCTTTTTCTTAATCCAATCTATACATAACTAATCTATTCTTTCCTTATTTTTCCAGATATTTCTTTTTATTAATTCGTATGCTCGTCTTTTGTGTACTTTTCTTATTCCAATTTATAACTAAGGAATCTATTCTTCGTTCCTTATATGTTTTAGTCGTTTCTTTTTATTAACTTGTATGCTGTCTTTTTGTTTTTTTTCTTATTCCAAGCTAAATCTAACTAATCTATTTTTCTTTCCATATTTTTATATTTACTTCTTCTTCTTAACTTCTATGCTCGTCTTTTTAGTACTTTCCTTATTCCAATCTATAAGTTACTAATCTATCCTTCGTTCCTTTTATTTTCTAGTAATTTTTTTTATTAACGTGTATGCTCGTTTTTTTGTGCTTTTCTTATTCCAATCTATAACTAACTAAACTGTTCTGCGTTCCTTATTTTTCTTCTTATTTATTTCTTATTAACTTGTATGCTGTCTTTTTTGTGCTTTTCTTATTCCAATCTTTAACTAACTAATCTATTCTGCGTTTCTTATTTTTCTTGTCATTTCTTTTTATTAACATGTATGCTTGTCTTTTTTGGTTCTTTTCTTATTCCAATCTATAACTAATCGATCCTTCGGTCCTTTTATTTTTTAGTTATTTCTTTTGTATGTTCGTCTTTTTGGTGCTTTTCTTATTCCAATCTATAACTAACTAATCTATTCTTCGTTTTTTATATTTTTTAGTTATTTCTTTTCATTAACTTTTATGCTTGTCTTTTTTGGTGCTTTTCTTATTCCAATATATAACTAACTAATCTATCCTTCGTTCTTTATTTTTTATTTATTTCTTTTTATTAACTTGTATGCTTGTCTTCTTTAGAGCTTTTCTTATTACAGTTTATAACTAACTAATCTATTCCTTTATAAATTAGAATTAGAAAAGACCAAAAAGACAGGCATAGAGGTTAATGAAAAGAAATAGCTGGAAAAATAAGGGAAGAATAGATTAGGTAGTTATAAATTGGAATAAGAAAAGCACCAAAAAGACGAGCATAGAAATAATAAAAAGAAATACCTGGAAAAATAAATAAGGAATAGATTAGTTAGTTATAAATTGGAATAAGAAAAGCACTAAAAAAGATAGGCATAGAAGTTAATGAAAAGAAATAATTAGAATATATAAGGAAAGAAAAACAGATTAGTTAATTTTAGATTGGAATAAGGAAAGCACCAAAAATGACAAGCATTCAAGTTAATAAAAAGAAATAGCTAAAAAATATAAGGAACCAAGAATAAATTAGTTAGTTATAAATTGGAATAAGAAAAGAACACAAGAAGACGAGCATAGAAATTAATGAAAAGAAATAACTAGAAAATATAAGAAAAGAATAGATAAGTTTGTTATTGATTGGAATAAGAAAAGTACCCAAAAGGCGAGCATACGAATTAATAATAAGAAATTTCTGGAAAAATAAGGCAAGAATAGATTAGTTAGTTATAGATTGGAATAAGAGAAGCACCAAAAAGATAAGCATAGAAGTTTATAAAAAGAAACAGCTAAAAAAATAAGAAAAGAAGAATATATTAGTTAGTTATAGATTGGAATAAGAAAAGCACTAAAAAAGACAGGCATAGAAGTTAATAAAAGAAATACCTCGAAAACAAGGAACGAAGAATAGATTCGTTACTTATAAATTGAAATAAGAAAAGCACTAAAAAGACAAGCATAGAAGTTAATGAAAAGAAATAATTAGAGAATATAAAGAAAGAAAAATAGATTAGTTAGTTATAAATTGGAATAAGAAAAGTACCACAAAAGACAAGCATACAAGTTAATGAAAAGAAATAACTAGAAAATAAAGAACGAGGAATATATTAGTTAGTTATAAATTGGAATAAGAAAAGAAACCCAAAAGACGAGCATATAAGTTAATGAAAAGAAATACCTGGGAAAATAAGGAAAGAATAGATTAATTAGTTATAAATTGGAATAAGAAAAACACTGAAGAAGACAAGCATACAAGTTAATAAAAAGAAATAACTAGAAAAATAAGGAACGAAGGATAGATTAGTTAGTTATAGATTGGAATAAGAAAAGCACCAAAAAAGACAAGCATAAAAGTTAATGAAAAGAAATAATTAAAAAATATAAAAAACGAAGAATAGATTAGTTAGTTATAGATTGCAATAAGAAAGCACCAAAAATACGAGCATACAAGTCATTTAAAAGAAACAACTAGAAAATAAAAGGAACGAAGGATAGGTTAGTTAGTTATAGATTGGAATAAGAAAAGAACCAAAAAAAGATAAGCATACAAGTTAATAAAAAGAAATAAGAAGAAAAATAAGAGATGCAGAATATATTAGTTAGTTATAGATTGGAATAAGAAAAGCACAAAAAAGACAAGCATACAAGTTAATGAAAATAAATACCTGAAAAAATAAGGAACGAAGAATAGATTAGTTAGTTATAAATTAGAATAAGAAAAGTACCAAAAAGACATTCATAGAAGTCAATAAAAAGAAATAAGAAGAAAAATATGGGACGTGGAATAGATTAGTTAGTTATAGATTGGAATAAGAAAAGGAACAAAAAGACAAGCATAGAAGTTAATTAAAATAAATAACTAGAAAATATAAGGAAAGAAAAACAGATTAGTTAGTTATAAATTAGAATAAGAAAAGAACCAAAAAAGAGGTGTACAGAGGTTAATAAAAGAAATATATAGAAAAATAAGGAAAGAATAGAATAGTTAGTTATAGATTGGAATAAAAAAAGAACCAAAAAAGACAAGCATACAAGATAATAAAAAGAAGTAAATAGAAAAAATAAGGAGCAAAAAATAGATTAGTTAGTTATAGATTGGAATAAGAAAATCACCAAAAAGACGAGCATACAAGTTAATAAAAGAAATAACTAGAAAATAAAAGGAACGAAGGATAGATTAGTTAGTTATAGATTGGAATAAGAAAAGCACTAAAAAAGACAAGCATACAAGTTAATGAAAAGAAATAACTAAAAAATATAAAGAACGAAGAATAGATTAGTTAGTTATAGATTGGAATAAGAAAGGCACCAAAAAGACGAGCATAGAAGTTAATGAAAAGAAATGACTAGAAAATATAAGGAACAAAGAATAGATTAGTTATTTATAAATGGGAATAAGAAAAGTACCAAAAAAGACAGGCATAGAAGTTAATAAAAATAAATAACTAGAAAAATAAGGAACGAAGAATAGATTAGTTACTTATAAATTGGAATAAGAAAAGCACTAAAAAGACAAGCATACAGGTTATAAAAAGAAGTCAATAGAAAAATAAGGAAAGAATAGATTAGTTAGTTATAAATTGCAATAAGAAAAGAACCAAAAAAGACAAGCATACAAGTTAATAAAAAGAAATACCTGGAAAAATAAGGAAAGAATAGATTAGTTAGTTATAGATTGGAATAAGAAAAGTACCAAAAAGACGAGTACACAAGTTAATAAAAAGAAATAACTAGAAAAATAAGGAACGAAAAATAGATTAGTTAGTTATAGATTGGAATAAGAACAGCACCAAAAAGACAGACATAGAAGTTAATAAAAAGAAATAGGAAGAAAAATAAGGAACGCAGAATAGATTAGTTAGTTATAGATTGGAATAAGAAAAGCACAAGAAAGACAGCATATAAGTTAATAAAAATAAATGTTAATGAAACAGACATAAAAGTTAATGAAAAGAAATAACTTGAAAAATAAGGAATGAAGGATAGATTAGTTAGTTATAGATTGGAATAAGAAAAGAACCAAAAAAGACAAACATAGAAGTTAATGAAAAGAAATAACTAGAAAATATAAGGAAAGAAAAATAGATTAGTTAGTTATTGATTGGATTAAGAAAAGAACCAGAAAAGACAAGCATACAAGTTAATGAAAAGAAATAACTATAAAATATTGGGAAAGGAAAATAGATTAGTTAGTTATAGATTGGAATAAGAAAAGTACCAAAAAGACAGGCATAGATGTTAACGAAAATAAATAACTAGAATATATAGGGAAAGAAAAATAGATTGGTTAGTTATAGATTGGAATAAGAAAAGCACCAAAAATGACAAGCATTCAAGTTATTTAAAAAAAATAGCTAGAAAATATAAGGAACGAAGAAAAGATTAGTTAGTTATAAATTGGAATAAGAAAAGAACCCCCAAAACGAGCATAGAAGTTAATGAAAAGAAATAACTAGAAAATATAAGGAAAGAATAGATTAGTTAGTTATCGATTGGAATAAGAAAAGTACCCAAAAGACGAGCATACGAATTAATAAGGAGAAATATCTGGAAAAATAAGGAAAGAATAGATTAGTTATTTATAGATTGGAATAAGAAAAAGCACCAAAATAGACAAGCATACAAGTTAATGAAAAGAAATAACTAGAAAATATAAGGAAAGAAAAATAGATTAGTTAGTTATAGATTGGAATAAGAAAAGCACCAAAAAGACAAGCATACAAATTAATAAAAAGAAATGACTAGAAAATATAAGGAACGAAGAATAGATTAGTTAGTTATAGATTGGAATAACAAAAGTACCAAAAAGACAAGCATAGAGGTTAATGAAAAGAAATACCTCGAAAAATAAGGAAAGAATAGATTAGTTAGTTATAGACTGGAATAAGAAAAGCACCAAAAAGACGAGCATAGAAGTTAATGAAAAGAAATAACTAGAAAAATAAGGAACGAAGAATAGATTAGTTAGTTATAGATTGGAATAAGAAAAGCACTAAAAAGACGAGCAGAAATATTAATAAAAGAAATAGCTAGAAAAATAAGGAACGAAGAATGGATTAGTTAGTTATAGATTGGAATAAAGAAAAGTACCAAAAAGACGAGCATAGAAGTTAATAAAAGAAATAACTAGAAAAATAAGGAACGAAGAATAGATTAGTTACTTATAAATTGGAATAAAAAAAGCACTAAAAAAGACAAGCATATAAGCTAATGAAAAGAAATAACTAGAAAAATAAGGAACGAAGGATAGATTAGTTAGTTATAAATTGGAATAAAAAAGCACTAAAAAAGACAAGCATACAAGTTAATGAAAAGAAATAACTAGAAAAATAAGGAACGAAGGATAAATTAGTTAGTTATAGATTGGAATAAGAAAAGAACCAAAAAGACAAGCATACAAGTTAATAAAAAGAAATAACTAGAAAAATATAAGGAAAGAAAAATAGATTAGTTACTTATAGATTGTAATAAGAAAAGTACCAAAAAAGACGAGCATAGAAGTTAATAAAAAGAAATACCTGGAAATATAAGGAAAGAAGAATAGATTAGTTAGTTACAAATTGGAATAAGAAAAGCACTAAAAAAGACAGGGATAGAAGTTAATGGAAAGAAATAAGAAGAAGAACTACATAAGTTAGTTATAGATTGGAATAAGAAAAGCACAAAAAAGACAAGCGTAGAAGTTAATGAAATGAAATAACTAAAAAAATAAGGAACTAAGAATAGATTAGTTAGTTATAAATTGGAATAAGAAAAGTACCAAAAAGACGAGCATAGAAGTTAATAAAAGAAATAACTAGAAAAATAAGGAAAGAAAAATAGATGAGTTAGTTATAGATTGGAATAAGAACAGCACCAAAACAGTCAGGCATAAAAGTTAATAAAAAGAAATAAGTAGACAAATAAGGAACGAAGAATAGATTAGTTAGCTATAGATTGCAATAAGAACAGCACAAAAAAGACAGCATACAAGGTAATAAAAAGAAATGACTAGAAAATATAACGAACGAGGAATAAATTACTTAGTTATAAAATGGAACAAGAAAAGTACCAAAAAATGAAAAGAAATACCTGGAAAAGTAAGGAAAGAATAGATTAGTTAGCTATAGATTAGAATAAGAAAAGAACAAAAAAGACAAGCATAGGGGTTAATGAAAAGAAATAACTAAAATATATAAAGAACGAAGAATAGATTAGTTAGTTATAGATTGGAATAAGAAAAGCACCAAAAAAGACGAGCATACAAGTTAATAAAATAAATAACTTGAAAATAAAAGGAATGCAGGATAGATTACTTAGTTATAGATTGGAATAAGGAAGGTACTAAAAAGACGAGTATAGAAGTTAATGAAAAGAAGTATATAGAAAAATATGGAAAAAAGAATAGATTAGTTAGTTATAAATTGGAATAAGAAAAGAACCCAAGGAGACAAGCATAGAAGTTAATGAAAAAAAATAACTAGAAAAAAATAAGGAAAGAATAGATTAGTTAGTTATTGATTGGAATAAGAAAAGCACTACAAAAGACGACCACAGAGGTTAATAAAAGAAATAACTAGAAAAATAAGGAACGAAGAATAGATTAGTTAGTTATTGACTGGAATAAAGAAAAGTACCAAAAAGACAAGCATAGAAGTTAATGAAAAGAAGTAAATAGAAAAATATGGAAAGAAGAATAGATTAGTTAGTTATAAATTTGAATAAGAAAAGCACCAAAAAAGACAAGCATACAAGTTGATAAAAAGAAATACCTGGAAAAATAGGGAAAGAAAAATAGATTAGTTAGTTATAATTTGGAATAAGAAAAGAGCCAAAAAGACGAGCATAGAGATTAATAGAAAAATAACTAGAAAAATAAGGAACGAAGAATAGATTAGTTAGTTATAGATTGGAATAAGGAAAGTACTAAAAAACGAGCATAGAAGTTAATGATAAGAAGTAAATAGAAAAATATGGAAAGAGGAATAGATTAGTTAGTTATAAACTGGAATTAGAAAAGCACCAAAAAAGACAGGCATACAAGTTAATAAAAAGAAATAGCTAGAAAATATAAGGAACAAGGAATAGATAGTTATAAATTGGAATAAGAAAAGAACACAAAAAGACGAGCATAGACGTTAATGAAAAGAAATAACTAGAAAATATAAGAAAAAAATTGATTAGTTAGTTATTGATTGGAATAAGAAAAGTACCCAAAAGACGAGCATACGAATTAATAAAAATAAATATCTGGAAAAATATGGAAAGAATAGATTAGTTAGTTATAGCTTGGAATTAGAGAAGCCAAAAAGATAAGCATAGAAGTTAATAAAAAGAAATAACTAGAAAAATATAAGGAAAGAAAATAGACTAGTTAGTTATAGATTGGAATAAGAAAAGCACTAAAAAAGAGAGACGTAGAAGTTGATAAAAGAAATACCTCGAAAATATGGAAGGAAGAATAGATTAGTTACTTATAAATTGAAATAAGAAAAGCACAAAAAAAGACAAGCATACAAGTTAATGAAAAGAAATAACATGAAAAGTAAGGAACGAAGGATACATAAGAAAAGAACCAAATAAGACAAGCATATAAGTTAATGAAAAAAATAACTACAAAATATAGAGAAAGAAAAGTAGATTAGTTAGTTATAAATTGGAATAAGAAAAGTACCAAAAAAAGACAGGCATAGAAGTTAATGAAAAGAAATAACTAGAAAATAAAGAACGAGGAATAGATTAGTTATTTATAAATTGGAATAAGAAAAGTACCAAAAAAGACAGGCATAGAAGTTAATGAAAAGAAATAACTAGAAAATAAAGGACGAGGAATAGATTAGTTAGTTATAAATTGGAATAAGAAAAGAACCCAAAAAGACGAGCATAGAAGTTAATGAAAAGAAATAACTAGAAAATATAAGGAAAGAATAGATTAGTTAGTTATTGATTGGAATAAGAAATGTACCCAAAAGACGAGCATACGAATTAATAAAAAAGAAATATCTGGAAAAATAAGGAAAGAATAGATTAGTTAATTATAGATTGGAATAAGAGAAGCACCAAAAAGACGAGCATAGAAGTTAATAAAAAGAAATAACTAGAAAAATATAAGGAAAGAAAAATAGATTAGTTAGTTATAGATTGGAATAAGAGAAGCACTAAAAAAGACAGGCATAGAAGTTAATAAAAGAAATACCTCGAAAATAAGGAACGAAGAACTGATTAGTTAGTTATAGATTGGAATAAGAATAGCACCAAAAAGAACGTAGGATAGATTAGTTAGTTATAGAGTGGAATTAGGAAAGTACAGAAAAGACGTACATTGAAGTTAATGAAAAGAAGTAAATAGAAAAATATGGAAAGAAGAATAGATTAGTTAGTTATAAACTGGAATAAGAAAAGCACCAAAAAGACAAGCATACAAGTTAATAAAAAGAAATACCTGGAAAATATAAAGAACAAAGGATAGATTAGTTAGTTATAGATTGGAATAAGAAAAGTACCAAAAATACAAGCATACAAGTTAATGAAAAGAAATAACTAGAAAATATAAGGAAAGAAAAATAGATTTGTTAGTTATATATTGGAATAAGAACGACACTAAAAGACAAGCATAGAAGTTAATGAAAAGAAGTAAACAGAAAAATAAGGAACGCAGAATAGATTAGTTAGTTATAGATTGGATTAAGAAAAGCACAAAAAAGACAAGCATACAAGTTAATAAAAAGAAATACCTGGAAAATATAAGGAACGAAGAATAGATTAGTTAGTTATAGATTGCAATAAGAAAATCACCAAAAAGACGAGCATAGATGTTAATAAAAAAAACGACTAGAAAATATAAGGAACGAAGAATAGATTACTTAGTTGTAAATTGGAATAAGAAAAGCACTTGTTTCGCTGCATTCATCGTCAACAAACGAAAACCTAACCACACACACACACACACACACATATATATATATATATATATATATATATATATATATATATATATATATATATATATATATATATATATATATATATATATATGTATATATATATATATATATATATATATATATATATATATATATATATATATATATATATATATATATATATATATATATATATATATATATATATGTGTGTGTGTGTGTGTGTGTAAATAGCCTAATTCACCACAAGCGGCGGCCGACCGGCGGCCAGGCAGCGGGCAGTCATGCGTCGTTGCTGTACACATCCTTAGAGACCGTTCTGTGTTATGCTCATGTCACGTTTTATCTATAATCTGATCGCACCAAAGCGTTCAGGAGACTTTGCTCTATGAGATGAAATTATTTATTTCAACCCTGGTTCAAAGACTGCTGAGAAAAGCGATGATAAGTAAACCGTGTTATAAACATTTCGAAGCTGACTTGTGACGTCAGCTCATCACATTTCCTTTATGTTTTATTTTATCGAGTTTAGATAAATATAACTGAGTTGCGCAATTACTGCTGAGTCCAACGGTACCAACTACAGTGGTCTGTCGTGAATAAGAGACGAGCCATGACGAAGAAAGAGAACCTATCCTAGATTCTAGGATCATTCTAGGATCAAGATGAGCTGGGGGGAGCATGAGCCCAATGCAAGATGGCTAGCTATAAACACGCGCCTGCCCAGAACGGGCGGGGCAGCCGACCATCATCGGAAAGAAGCCTGGAGCCTTGGGAAGGATCCTCCTGGAACCTGGAAGAACCGCAATGCTGCAATGTAAAAAAAAAAAAAAAAAAAAAAAAAAGTGTGTAGCGTCACGGCGGACATGTGAGTGAGGGAGGGGTGCAGCCAATCACAAGAGTCGTAACAAACGCTGCCTAGGCGCCAGATGGACAGACTCCGTCAACAGACTATTGTACTTTATTTACGTTTTTTTTCAATAGAGGAACGGCGTTTTTCAGAGTGGTGGCTCGCCGGGGTCTGTATTTCCCTTCTCTGTACGGTTATGTACATTTCACCCAATTTTGAACAGGTTAGGTTAGGTTAGGTTAGGTCAGGTCAGATTAGGTCAGGTCAGGTCATATCAGGTTAGGCTAGGTTAGATTAGGTCAGGTCAGTTTAGGTCAGGTTAGGTTAAGTATGGTTAGGTTATGTCAGGTCAGGTCAGGTTAGGTTAAGTAAGGTTAGTTTATGTCTGGTCAGGTCAGGTCAGGCCAGGTTAGGTTAGTTTAGGTTTGATTAGGTCAGGTCAGGCTAGGTTAGGTTAGCCTAGTTTTGATTAGTTTAGATTAAGTAGTTAGGTTAGGCTTAGTTGCAGCCATTCAGGGTAATTTTGAGTGGGAATCACAATGAGCGTGTTTTCTAGGACACCCCGCGGTTAGTTTTGAAGCTACAACCGAGCGTCTTCACTCAGGGACCACACACCCGTAGAGAGATTGGGAATATGCCGCCGGGGTCTGTAGCTACGTCGTCTCGTGGCTCGGCGTGTTCAGCGTTGTCTCGTGCAGGTGTTCATTGGTATTTCCCTGGGGTGGCCCGGACGAGCAACGCGGCGCCTCCCTGTCGCTTTATGGCCGGGAAAATCTTGCCCTTCCTCGTGATTACCAACATTTACACGTGTTGTTTGGCGGATTAAGAAAACGTTGCTGAGACCTAAAGATTCGCGTAATTGTATATTTTTGTCAGTAATTTTGAGATTTTCACTGTTCTATTTCTGCATATTATGTTTTTTTTACTCTGCCTGACACACACACACACACACACACACACACACGAAACAGACATAAAACTAGTTGTGTGTGTGTTTGTGTGTGTGCGTGTGTGTGTGTGTTATAGAGAGGACAGTGATGGGAAAAACAACTAAATAGAAGGAAAAGGACAGTGATGGGAAGAACAGCGAGTTAGGAGAGGGAAAGTGATGGGAGTAGGAGCCCGATGGGAAGACCAGTTGAGGGATATTGATGGGGAGGATAGCCATCTAGAGGAAGGACAGTGATGGGAAGAAGAAGCCAAGAGCACATAGTTGGCGTAGGAAAAATGATCGGGAGAGCGGACTGAGATGAAGAACATGCTGAAGGGAAGAAGATGCTGAAGGGAAGAACATGCTGAAGGGAAGACCATGCTGAAGGGAAGACCATGCTGAAGGGAAGAACATGTTGATGGAAGGAACAGTCAGTCAGCGGAGGAACAGTGATTAGAGGAACAGGATGATTAGAGATGCGATTGGAGTTGCGCCGCGGAGTGATAGTTACTGGGGCAGTGTTTAGCCAACGGGGTCACCACAACCACCGCCGCCGCGTGTGGCCGCGTGTGTGTCCTCGTAATGGCGCAAACTTTCGGCCACGCACCACGCTTTTGACCACTCATGCAACCCGCTGTCCCTGCTGGCCGCTCTCATGGCCTCGTCCTTATCAGTCTTTTACTGTAACCACATCTTTTACACGTGTTTACACATGTAAGATTTCTTTTCATGGCAACATTTTGTCGTCTTCAGGTCATCTTCCAGACACAGACATGTGACCTGAGACACATCACGCACAACAGTAATGAACTTAATTCTGAATAATTCTTCGACCCTTCCAGACGCTGCATACACTAAACTGCATTAGTTATCACATTATAAAGACGAAGGCAAGGAATCGGATAATTCTCTTTAAAAAATTGTTTGAGACATAGAATTTAAGGTGTCTCAAAGGTGTGCACCTCGCAGAACGAACAGCAACACTACTTTATGAACACAAAAACCAGCCAGCTTAGCGGCCTGGACCAGCAGGAAAGTGTCCTGGCGACGGGTCGGTGACCTGCACGCCGTGCCTGTTGTTCCCCGCCAGTCAGCCTGCGATGCTGGAGGAACTAAAGAGGGAGGATAGGCGGTGGTTTCCCTTCCCGTTGGTCTGATGGTTAAACTTTAACAAGCCATTGATCGGTGGATGTTTTGCCTCGACTTATGAAGCGGATGTGTGGGGGCCTCAGCGTCACGGCCCGGGTGAGGGGATGCACACAGCCGTGGCGGCCTCTTGGGTTTATGATCTTCTGCGTAAATTTTGGTCCAGGTCCTTTGTCTCCGCTGGCTTGCGGGCAGCGGCCTGGCTGGTGCCTCGGCCGAGATTAATAGACTTGCTAATGTAACAAAGGTAAAGTTGCCAGCGTGAAGCTCACAGCCCGTGAACCTGCGTTGTGTTGTTTGCTCTTTGTGACACGTGAATTAGGTTACGGCTCTCGAGCCATTAAACAGTTTGCGCATACAAAAGCAGAGTCGCGTAATTAATATTATGTATGCATTCACCACGGCACCCTGTGATGGGCTAATCATGGGAGAGGAACAGGGAGACGGAAGAGGAAGAGAAGGGAGAGCAAGGTCGAGAAATATAAGTGTAGGACATTATCACAGAGGGGAGCACGCTGGACGCTTCTGTACCCTTTTAGCGTGCCACTGAGCGACGAACCACCAGACTGTAAACGTTTTTCTTTTCGCTGCGCCTCTTTCCACGTGAGGCAATAATGGCCGCTGACTGGGTCTCGTTGCCATGTGAGCAGCAGCCATGCCGGGCGGAGGTGCAGGCGGCGGGGCTCGGAACAGAGGTAGAGACTCTTTCTCTGCATGCTGGCTTGACTTTCTATGCCACTGAACATCGTCCTTTAAAGGTAAATAAGATAAAAATAGAAAAGATGAACAATAGATGCAATAAACAGACGGACAGATGGACGTTTCATGGGTTTAACAGGAAGTCATGAAATAAAAACCGACTCTAAAACATTTATCAGCGGTGACTCTATAACATGAGTGCGCGGCAGGCTGCTATATTCTGGTTAAAGTGTCTAGGTAAGACAGGTAAGGGCGAGGGAGGATGCTGCAAGCCATGAACATACCGTGGCCGACGTGACGTTACAAGTATGTGCTGCCACCCTAACACATGTAAGACTTGTAAACATAATTAGTAGTCGAGTCTCTGTGCCTGCATAAGTACGTAGAGAGACAAAGACTGGAGAAAATGTATAGTTATCCAAATAAGAGTGAACTTCAGGCAACTTAAGTGCGTGTCAGACTTATCATAACTAATTTTCAAATCCCTGTGCCCTGGTTGACAGACAAGGACCAGAGAAAGTGTGCAATTATCCAAACAGTCCGAGGATGACGCGATAAAAGTTCACTACTGGCTACGTTAATGCGTGTGAGAATTGCTTCCCTTCCTGGACACATATGTATTCGGATCCCGGGACACTCGCTACTCACCAGGACGCCGGTCATGGCCGACACACCAATAAGCATGGAGTATTGAGCGTGGGGTAAATACACGCATAGTTAAAGCTGCGTCTGTGTCTGGGTCACCCGTTCCGTTCCTCTGGTAACGTTGCCAACGGATTGATTGTGCCGGGGAACAGGAACGGACGGACGAACGAACAAACTGGAGAACAGAACAGTACACACACACACACACACACGGCTGGCGTCGCTATTAGCCCCTCTCAGACCTTCCTAAGCTATCACGTTGCTCTATACGGCATTCCTATATGTTTGTTTCTCGCTCCTCTTTTAGTGTGTGTGTGTGTGTAAGGCAGCAAAGAATGAGTGAATGGAAAAGAATAAAAAAAATGGCCGTGAGAAAATGTCTAAACCTCCTTTTTTTGGGTCCATCCGTCTATCTGCGTGTTTGTATTACTGCCTTCCGACTAAGCGTGAATTCGTCGGTCTGTCCACCTGTCCAGCGGTGACGCGGGGCTCGGCGGGTCGCGTATCCTTCAGCCCGTAATTGACAGGTGGACTCAGGCTGGGAACAATCGGGCTTTCACCTGTGTATCGGGGAGCAGGTGTTCTCCCCTACCAAATAAGCAGGCCAGGTGTGCTTCAAGGGGGGGAGAGAGGGGGTAGAGTGAGAGGAGAAGGCTTTATTAACATCGCCACGTCAACTTTTCTCATTTCATAATATTAGTGAATGAGTTACCGGCGGGTTGTGTTGTTGGGTTTTATTCACAGGGAACGGCAAAGGGAATGGAGGCCTAAAGGGAGAGCGAAGAGAGGAGGAGGCTGGGAAGGGAGAGATGAAGGGAGGGAGGCTTGTGAGAGGAAGGGAAAGATAAGGAAAAAATGAGGAAGGAAGAGGAATGTGGGTTAATATAAGAGAGACATTAGTCAAGGGTGTTGGGTGAGGAATTGGACCAGAGAGAGAGAGAGAGAGAGAGAGAGAGAGAGAGAGAGAGAGAGAGAGAGAGAGAGAGAGAGAGAGAGAGAGAGAGAGAGAGAGAGAGAGAGAGAGAGAGAGAGAGAGAGAGAGAGAGAGAGAGAGGAAAGACGTGTGGCGTATTACTCAGATTAATTAAACGTGGACAGACGGTTGAAAATAAAATAGTAAGGTTATTATTAGTGCATGAATTTTTGAGATACGGGTACAAGGGGAAGAGATAAAGGTGCTCACTCATCATTCATTCAGTTTTTGTCTCTATATTATTTTTGACTTGGTGTTATTGGTTATATATATATTTTTTTTGTTCACTCACCGTCATCCATCAGTCTTCATCCGTCATAGAGTTTGAATCATCCATCGCCCCCTTTTCCCTTCCCCACCCCCTGTTCTCTCTCTCTCTCTCTCTCTCTCTCTCTCTCACAGATATATATAGAGAGAGAGAGAGAGAGAGAGAGAGAGAGAGAGAGAGAGAGTCAAGCGAGCAATACTTCCCTACACACGCCATCACTATCGCCTATTCGCCCTATTGTTGCCTTCTCCAGTATTGGCCTCCGTCCTTTCCCCCTCATCTCTCTCTCTCTCTCTCTCTCTCTCTCTCTCTCTCTCTCTCTCTCTCTCTCTCTCTCTCTCTCTCTCTCTCTCTCTCTCTCTCTCTCTCTCTAATTTTCTGTCAACTTTAATCTCGGGCTCACAAACTCTGCACCACCGCCAGACAAAGACTCGTCCGCCACTTAGCCATCCTCTGAGCCCCTGTTGCCTCCATCGCCGCCTCCTCCTCCTCCTTCTCCTGCCGGTGCTTGTAGTCGTTCATGTCCTCGGCAGGGAGGGAGGAAAGTGGTAACATTTTCATCAGGTCAAAATAAGCCCAGCATTCCTTTGCATAACGATCAATAGATGGGCCGGTCTCCCCGCCAGGCGGCAGCACTGCACAGGGTCTCCTCTCCCACTTTCTGTGAGGTGAGCGCTGCGCCACAGAAAATAGGGAAGAAAACGGAGACTATATCAGTCCCTCCTTCTTTTTAATGAAAATACATAGATCGAGATAGAAATATAGAGCTAGGTAGATAGGCAAATAAATATATAATTTGGTACATAGAGTAATAGGGAGATATTGAGAGAGAATGATAGATAGATATAGATAGATAGATATAGATAGATAGATAGATAGATAGATAAATAGATATTGATAGATAGATAGATAGATAGATAAATAGATAGATAGATAGATAGATAAATATAGAGACAAAGCAGTGAGTGAGTTCATTTTGTCTCCATGGCTGTACTTGTTTCTCCTAAATCAAATATAACATTTTTGGAACGTATTTCTAGTGTTTGCAGATTTTATTGTTTTGTCTTACACGTCGTTTGCTTACGAAGTGATGAAGGTTTAGCGGTGCTTCCAGGTGTCCGCCTCTTTTATTTATATGCAGATATTGCGATCTAAATCTCATGTTTCTGACAGTCTAGCTTCACACACACACACACACACACACACACACACACACACACACACACACACACACACACACACACACACACACACACACACACACACACACACACACTACACACACACACGAAGTGCAGTGGTTAGAATTCTCGATTCACTACCAAGAGCTCGGGGCTCGATTCCCGGGCGGAGTGGAGACGGATTGGCGGTCTCCTTTAATTCGTGCCCCCGGTCCCCCCAGCAGTGAACGGGCACCGGGTGGCAGTCGGGGAGTGTGTCCCGCATCCCGGATATGTATGAGTGATGTGAGGCTCCAGCCTTACCCAAAAATCCGTCACTTGATCTCCAGGCTCAATCGGGGTGGATGGTGGCTGGGGATCGCGAGTCTGGCGCGTGATCAAACCATGGAACACTCGTACAGTGATATAGGTAAATAAATATGTGGAGATAGAGAGAATCTAATAGATAAATACACGCGTAGATAGGTGTAGTCAGACTAGTTACTTTAGCATGCCACTGTCACCTGTGGTTGAAAGTAAATTTTAATTACAAAATTCATCTATTGTTTCGTCAATCTTTACACAACATTACTTGCTGATTGTCGCCGTGGCAAGGTCATAATGAGCAAAACAGTTTAACGGAGTACTGTTAACTTAATTTTGCTAAAGTGTAAGAACGAGGGAGAGAAATACCAATGTTCTCCAAGACTTCAACAAAAGTCAAAGTAAAAATCAGTGATACTATTAAACAAAAGAGATGATGCCACGCGCCGGTGATGGCGACCAACACAGAATTTGTACTGAATTCTTGCTCTCATTACGTCCACCCTTATTAGTTGTGGGCTGTTCACTCACTCCCCGGCTCCGGGTTAACTTATTTTTTACTCGTCGACACCTTGGCCTCCAAAACTACTGTTGCCCTCTCGCGTTCAATGTTTTGTCCCGTTTGGATATTTTTTGGCGTATGATGAGTTCCCTCAGAATGATGCGACATACCCACGTGAATGTCTTGCAGTAAGTGAAGTTGTGCACTTTACATCTCCAGTTAAAAAGTATTTACTAAGATTTAATATACATCGAAATTAACTACAAACATCTAAGATTGTATTATTTTCATTATTCATGAATTTGTCTACATGCTGTATTCGTTTGCTAATTTAATTGAATATAAATTAATTTTAATAAGTAATTTGTTAGTTATTTGTCTGTTTATGTCTAAACTTTTTATTTATATATTCATGCATTTCTTCATTCAAAACTCTAGAATTAATTAATTCAGTCAAGCGCCTCTGCGGTGCAGTGGTTAGCATCCCTGACTGGGAATCTGCTGGCCTGGGTTCGAATCCCGGCCGGGCAGTCGGTGTGCAGCCCACCCACCTGTTCATTCTTCCTTTCTGGAGGGTCCCTAAATGGATACCTGGGGAAACTAGGGAAAAGTAAACTGTGGTAACCCGGATGTTACACTGGCCCTGTGTCGGGCTAACGGGTTCTCTCACCCCAGGCTCAAAGGGCCAACGGGTCAGAGATGAGCACCGCCGCCACGCGCAGGCATAGAGTATGCTGCCAACTTTACCTTACCTTATTCATTCATTGTTGACCAAGGAGGCGACGCGCCGCTCTCTTGCCCGCCAGCCGTGTGTCACGTGTGTAGGCCCCCAGAGCCGGCCGGCGCGATGCCTGACCTTGCTTGAGGCAGCAATGACAAGCCACAGGAAAACAACAACATTTTATTCGTTAAAGATACTAGACAAGGAGTATGTTACAAAACTCTTAATGGTTACAGGTTTCCGTTCTAGACCGCTCTAACTCCAAGAAGCTCTTTCAAAAATCGTTATACATACAAACGGTTCATTCGCCTCCTGCGTACCGCTGGGACGCCCCGAGAGCCGCCCCCACCCTCCGTGCACGCGCCTGTTGCTCCTGCAGACGGACAGACTTGCTGGAATTTGGTGGTTCAGGAGACCGACTCTTGCGGAGGTGTTGTGGACAAGGTTACTTACTGGTCGAGGGCGCGGCGCCTCCTGCCGGGGACGCCGAGGGTCAAAGGGCAACCGAGGCCCTGCATGGCCGGCTGGGATGTGGCCAACAAGGCTCGGGTGAAGGGCAATTAAATACGGGAACAATATTAGTGACTCGTCACTTACATATATATGTGTACAACATAGTCTTGGGATTCACTTACATATCTCGTCGAGGGAAAGCGTAATTATGCTTAATTCATATATGGGTGGTTGTATCATATGGGTTTTTAAAAGTATGCCAAGGAACACAAACTGGCAAACAGAATTACTGTACATAAAGCATTAACTTTGTCGAAAATTATCTCAAGTTGTATGTACACGACGCAGAGCGGCGCCGCGGGAAGGAGCCGGGGCCGGGGCGCGGCGCCACACCCCTGCAAGGCACCTCCTGAAGCTCTGGTTTGTTACCTCCCTCATATGCGTCACCTTGACTGTGGTTCACAGCAACTCTGTCTTTAAAAACTTCTGCTTAACACTAACAACTGAGAATGTATTTTGATTGAGATCTACTTACAGAAAGTTCAATGATTCATAACCGCCAGCACTGCATATGAGGCTCTGGGTGGCAGCGTGAGTCTCCAAAGCCAAACTCAGACTGGCTAACGGTGCGGAGCGAGCATTGCGATGGTTGGCTAAGAACACATCGGCGGTGCTGCATCGTCACGGAGAGGACGACCACTGTGGCGTGAGGGTGGCTCTCCAGCCCCGGCCCCGCTCCGTCCCGGCCCACGGCACGTCCCAAGGGTAATAATAGATACGCAGTCCAGGCTGGACACAAACACACGCACATCGTCATCGTCACACTTAAATCGACACGCAGGCGTTCACAAAGTACATTGAGCGTTGGCTCTGCTGCAGCCGGAGGCCGCGAGAAAGAAGTTGAGAAGAACAGCGGTACAAAGGAGCAGCAGCTGAGGGGTGTGAGGGTGAGGGGAGGGTCGGGGTGTCCCTGCGTGCCCTGCCCCCGCTCCCCGGCGGGCGGCGAGGGGCGGCCTTCCGTGATTGTCCACTGGCCACGATGAAGTAAAAACAGTCCTATCGTAACAGTGTGCCGTACAAGAACAGGCAGCTCAACCTTCTTTCTCTACAAATATCTCAAGTTTCCCAAAATGCTCTGGTAATAGTTTGTCATAGTACACTAAGTTAATAACCCTGTGAGTTAGTTACAGTTAATTTCAGGTTTAATTTATGTAGAAATATACTGAAAGCAAATAAAACGTACGTTTGTCATGTCACTGGCAGAGCAAATATTATTTTTCATTCACAAAATAGGAATTCTGATAGTGTCACCACGCATTCTTCCTGAGATATCCTTCTAACTCCATCTACAGTGCTACTACCTAGAACTGTCCTTTATCGCAGCAGAAAAAATATATGTATGATCATCTCAGTTCTGAAGGAAGAACAGCCGGACGAGACAATAAAGGAAAAGAACCCGCCCCGGCCAGGCCGCGGCCACGCCCCCCGCGACCCGTCCCCGCCAGCCCCGCGCCAGAAGACGTGTTTGGGGCGGCGGCAGGTGGTGTGCCTCGAGGGGCCGGGACGCAGCCGTGGCAGGCGTTGGCGAACTGATCGAGTTTAGAGTAAGGACGTTGGAGAAAGCTCTCAATTTTCATTTCGGACATAGAATGTGTTCTTGTGAAAATAATAATTAATGAATACTTGTTAATTAAAGTGAACATTGAACCGAATTATGAAAATCCTCAAGGATATAGCGAAGAAGTAAGCTCGTTTTGATAAGTACTCAAGAAAATGCAGAACGACGACAAAAACAACCGAGAGAGTGACAACGAAAACCTTGCACAAAGTCAAAGAGAAGAGGGAGGGTGTCGTTAGTTCTACCTTAATGTTAGAACTCAGCAGGAGTCTACATGCAACGTTATTATTGGCTAACTGAGCGGCGAAGCTCGTGTTATCGTCTCTTCTGTACATAGCTGTCATACAGGGCTCTCCTCATCTTGGTTGGAAGCACGGAGCAGTTAATAAACATGTATAGTAAAATTTAAGTAACACATTCACCTCGCTATCGACTAATTTGTGCACTGGGGGGTTTCAAAGCATCACACAGACTCTCAGCGCGCTTAGCCTATCAAACATAGAATGGAAGATATTAAAATGGCTCCCGAGGATATGAGAGGAAGAACTCATAATCTACGTTTTTTCTCTTTTTTTACCTCTAGAATTATACAGACGAACCTCACTCTCAGTATCGCTAAGGATGAAATGAGCAACGACATCAGTGGAATCCGTAGAAAATAACTCGCTCTGAAACCTGAACGATCGCTCTGCATGGAACGCGTGTGTGGAACGTGAGGGAGGCGGGGCAAATCGGCGTTCCTCGTAGCACATCCCTCGCTTAAGATTACAGTTCGGCTACGTTCGGGGGCCTTGGCGGGATGCTCGAGTGGCTCTTGGTCCTCCTGTCAGCTTCCAATGGCCAGCTCTTCCTCCTGACGCTCACAACCACTAAGCATCATTAACATCAGTAGCAGAATTATGAGTATTAGTGCCATCCGTCACCGCAACACACTTCCTCTTGTCTCGTTCCGTTTACTGTCAAGCGGCGTTGTCGTCTTCGCCTCGTATACTTCACGAACTCTACGCGACAGGGAGCTGACAAGGCAGAGGTCATTCAAAGTCACATTAGGATGGTATTCCTGTGAGAAGAATTACAGCACCTTCAAACACGGTATATTTCCGACTGCGCCTAAAAATACACCGAGACTCCGAGGGTCAACAAGTATAACAAGGGGCGGTGGTGGGTGTTTGTGGGCCACGTGCTCCGGCAACGTGAGTGTCCTGGCTGTCCGGCCTCTCGCTCTCTCTCCGTCTGTCCGCCTACAGCTACTTACCAGGCCCGGGTTGAGCTAGCCGTCTCTGGGTCTGTATACAGCACCGGCTGTCTTGGCCTTCGTTGAATTTTGAATGCTTGTGTCTGGCTACCTCAGTGTGGGGTTGTATACGAGTGTCTTTGTTTACTTCTGTTGTAAGTGTCATGACGTGACATTTTCCCACTGATGTAAATGTTCATATTTGGCCAGAATACTTAGTATAGGGATTGTGTTTCATCAAGTGATTTGAAAGAGAGAGAGAGAGAGAGAGAGAGAGAGAGAGAGAGAGAGAGAGAGAGAGAGAGAGAGAGAGAGAGAGAGAGAGAGAGAGAGAGAGAGAGAGAGAGAGAGAGAGAGAGAGAGAGAGAGAGAGCAAACACTGTTTTGTTTGTGTCGTGTAATTGGGACTGTTCACGAATGGTCTCGTCTCCTGATTGTCGGGTCACACACCTGCACGTCGGGTACGGTACTCGTCTACCTTTCTAGAATGGGAAGATTACTTATCGTTTATTAATGAATAAAAGAAAACAACTATGACCTATTTTCGGTTACAATCAACGGTATGTTTTCAGGACCCCCAAATAAAAGGGAGCAGCGTTCTGCTGCTCTCGGATGATGTCTAGTAACGAAGCGAACGATTATGACTGAGCCGTGAACCAAGAGGACGTGGTGTGTCGGTAACAACGTGTGGTTCATGAGGAACGAGGTGACTACCGTAAACCATCGTGGCTGAGGGCGGGCCGGGCTCTACGGGACTCAACGAGACTAAGCTATGTACACTATGCCAGTCCAGGAGACTGGGCATTCGCTCTACGAAAAGAAAGGTTATAGTAGTCGCCTATAGCGACGTCTTTCTTCATATGAGCAAAAAGGGACAGCAGGAGCCGCCCGCCGGGCCCGTGGGGCGCGCGGGGCCTCCACGTCCTGCACCGGGTGGCGCCAAGAAGCTAACGCGTCAGCTCTCAAGGCTACTTCACTCGTCACGCCGCGTCCGTCGCTCGAGTGTGCGGACCAGCGGTGAGAAGGCTCCCAGAGGCCGGGAAGGACACACCTCCTCCTCTGCTTGATGGCCACCCTAAGATTATTGTACACATGAACTGGAGAAGCAGCGCGGCGCCCGGCGCGGCGTGCCTTGGCCGGGGCAGTGATGGTGGTGGTGGTGGTGGAGTTGACTGACGGAGGGACGCTGCTTTGACTGGAGCAATGTCCTGAATGTGGCAACGACGTCATACACGTGGCGGACGTGCGCGCGCGGGCACACACACACACACACACACACACACACACACACACACACACACACACACACACACACACACACACACACACACACACACACACACACACACACACACTCAATGATACACGATAATAATAATAATAATAATAATAATAATAATAATAATAATAATAATAATATATATATATATATATATATATATATATATATATATATATATATATATATATATATATATATATATATATATATATATATATATATATATATATATATATATATATATAGTTATAATTGTTGAAATGCTATTGCTAATGATCATAACTGAAATAATGGTAATAACAGTGCGTAATACTGTTTTGAGGAAAAGTATCATATCACTAAAAATTATCTCTCTCTCTCTCTCTCTCTCTCTCTCTCCTGAGGAGGGTCGTCACACCTCCCCACTTCACCCCCTCACCCTTGTCCCCGTCACGTCCCCCCCACCCCCCCACGCCACACCCGTCCGTCCGTACGCTGCCTGTCCGTAGTTTCATCTTTTTTTGGCAATCCTTTGGCTCGTGACCGCACCTTCTCACCGCTGGTCACTCACAAGACAACGCGATTCCTACGTTTTAGCCTTTGGTTATTATTCTGCGCAAGTTTATCGTTATAACATTTGTCTTTCACTATCTACCGTATGGTGTGGACATCATTCAATTTGCGTATATTTATTTATTTTTTTGTAGTGATGAATACGGTGTCTGATGGGCGGCGCGTCTGTCAACGGAACGAGTTTGCGTGCAGCGTTGAGTGCGTGATTCCTCCCTCAGTCTTACTAATTGCGTGCGGCGGCTGCGTCGGACGTTCCGTCTACCGTTCGTGGGAAAACGTAACCCTTCAACGCACAATAAAGGCAAAATTAGATCTGATTTCTCTAATGTTATTATTGACTTGGTATCAAAATAATTTTTTTCCTAATTAGAAAAGTCATTTTGCCTATTACAACATTATATATCATAACATCATTTTTATTTATTTATTTATTTATGTATACCGTCTTATGCCTATGAAATGATATGTGGCGCCGAGAGGATGACGACGACGGTGGAGATGACGGTGTACGTGGTGAAGGTGATGAGGCAAAACCGGTCCACCACCATGGCCGCGAATTTCCAGTCCACTTCGATCTCGTGGACCTCCTCGTCGCACCTCATCTTGTTGGTGATGTACCGAAGCTCGCGCAGGATGTTCTGAAGCTCCCTGGTCTTGTTGAAGCAGAACGAGGTGTGAGGCGTGACGATGGGTCCCCCCTCCTCGTAGGACCTGCCCACGAGGCGCGGATACCCCCCGTTGTGGGAGGGCGTTCCGCTGCCCATCGCCTGGATCTGCCGGATGTCGTCATCAATGTCCAGCACGTTGGCCAGCAGCGACTTGGACGAGCGTTCCTTCAACTCCAGCTCCCGCATCTTGTTGTTCATCATGATGGTCTTGCGCGTGATCTTCTTACCCGGACGGTCCATGCGCAGGATCCAAGGCAGCCACTGCAGCAGCACGCACCGGATCTGGGGGGAGAAGGTCAGCCCAGCGGGTCAGTCCCTGCAGCAGTGAAGTGTGTGTCATTATGTCCAGCATATGCTCAACTAAGGCTAAAGTGTATTAAGTTTATGAACACTGTTTAAGTCGTTCCTTTTATAATAAACGTGTTAGGTTTCTTGTTTTAAGAACCTTTATTTCTTGATGCCTCTTATGCACTTCTAACTTTCCTAGTCATCGTTCTGGAGAAGCTAAGTTTGTAGTAATGAGGCAAGTTCTTAGAGCGATGCCTCCTGTGAGGGTGATCGTCGGAGCAGCTGCGTCAGAACAGACACACCAGACCCCCCGATGTGATGCAAGAGCTCCCTCTGTCTCTCTAGAGCTCTCCTTTCTTTTGGCCTGCATGGCACTGTCGCAAACCTCTTTTACAAGTGCGTTGATGTAGCAGGAACCCACGCGATACTCGACACCACTGGGGAAGAACGAGTGCGTGTGGCGCCTCGGTAAAGTGACGCTTCTCCCGACTAGCTTTGTGGATGAGCTCCCTCGTTTAGTCAGGTTTATCTGTTAAGTTGTTTACCAGCTCGCGTCGTTGGGGCACTTGGAGTTATTTGATATTTTTTTTGTTTATTTTCGTTTATTTGGTTAAGAGCAACTTTTTCAAGTAACACAAAGGTCGTGCAAAACATTTTTAAGAAACAAATAATTTAGAGATTTGGCATGAAGGCTTTCTGTTAGTGAGCCTTTTGCTTTTAATGTATAACACAACTAAGTAAATAAATAGACGAACATCTAGATATCTATGAATGAAAATTGTTAGGTAAAACACTACAGATGAGTGAGACAGGACATGGTGGACACCGACGAGCTACTGAGGGCATGTCAAGGCTCAACAACTAGGGAATGAGAGTCTCGTGGCACGGGCGGCACACTCAAGGTAACACGTGGCCAGACAACAGACATGCGACTACCACTGCGTCAGGACCACGGCAGGACATGTCATGGATGAGAGGACAGCCCCAGCGGGTGGAGTCAAGGGCGGGTGGCTGGAACACAGTATACTACTCGTTCGTCTAACAAAATAAATGTCAAGGAGAGAGAAAATAAGAAACCTTTGTGGGGGAGGGAGTCGTGGCCAGTGAGGTGTGGGTTCTCCCTCACGGCACAGTCTTTGTTGTTGTTTTTGTTTGATCAGGGAACGAAGGGAAAAATAAAAGTGAGAAGCGTGTAGTAACTTCTTTCCTTCACAATTTAGGTATTATTAAAAAGATGAAGGGAAACTGGGGACGTTCACGAACCACTACTGGACTACTGTCTTTTATATTACGTTGTGGATCAAGGTTGCTACAAGCCTCGGTCTGGCTCCTTAGGTTATTATATCATAAATGCGTAATATTTGTGTCAACGAAAACACTTGATAACTTTACATTTCTATTGTATTGGTGATTCCTAGTGTTTACTACACTGAGACATATATTATCTGTTGACTCCTGCAAAAAGTCTGCGTCTAAAGAAGGCGTGTCTTTATTATAAACCTGTTGACGAAGTACTTTTATGAGCCTGTTGACTGTGTACTTGACGAGCTTTTTGGTTACATATTCTCACATGTGTTCAGCTGTTGTCATCATGACTTCTGTCAATTTCGTGGTAATAACACACGTTTGGCAAATTGAAAATCAAGCCAGGCGCGAAACTGTGTTGCATTCATCATTGTTACTCAGTGAAACGCTTGCATCATTGTTACTCAGTGAAACGCTTGATTGCGCTGAACAAGAATGTGTTTTTTTCTGCCTATCGGGAAGCTGCCTCATCTTCAGTTTTCTAACAAGAATTGCAGCTAAACCTAGGATTACCTCTTAATTCAATTTATGCAATGTTCTGGTGTAGAAAAATCACTATTATGATTGTGAACTGAAATATAATTGTTTTTTAATTTGAAATGTTTTTTTTTAATAATTTTCGGTCTGCTTTTTGTTTGACCTTACCTTGATCTCCACATCGATCAATTGACTGAGTATTTTCTTCAATTAGAAACAAAAATGATTATAATAATATTTTACTTTCCAAGAGTTTGCCCAATGACCTCTGTGCAGTGATTGCCATCATGACCTAACCTAGTTGAGACAGTCATTGAAGTTAAACATTCCTAAGACCTTAAGTCTAAGCTTTCTAAACTGATCTTCATAGTCTTACTTGAGATGTTTTCTCTAAGCGTCTGTTCTGCCTTTTTACAGGAAAGTGCCCTTGGAGAGGTCAGCTTCTTATGCCGGAGGACACTGGGCGGAAGCTGCAACGTTATTCCGTGGGTTTTACAGTCCCTCATACGTTACCCAGGTAAGAAGAAAACAATAGTTTCCTTTACTGGCTCTCCAGGCGACGCAGAACACTCGACCATGCTCGTAAGTCCGTCAGAGGATTGGTGGCGATCACTGGCGAATATTCGCTCCTCAGTTCGGCGCGCTTCCCCTCCGTCCTCGTAACCCTTACTTCCCTTATTTCACTCCGTCACCTTGTCGAGGTCACTCATTCTTCCTAGGGCAGTCAAAAGCCACTAAAGTATTGGACATCTAGGCTGTGCTAAGCGGGGTGGCAGGACAGATGGTCCGTGTTGCAGTGGAAGTATTGACAACATTAGGAACAAATGGAAAAATAGGGGATGAAATATAGCGTCAGTAGAAACGGATACAAGTAGTATTTCAGCAATATTTCTTCTCCTGAAGTAGAGAGCCACACACAGCGGTGAGGGAGAGGCGTAGAGGAGAAGCACAGGGGTGGGTTTAAAGCATTCCTGTGAAGCGCTATCAAGTCATCTTGGCTTACCCATCGGGGCATCTTGAGAGCTTCCTTTGAGGAGGATTCTTGTGTGTCTTGTCCTAGACCTCCACTTACCCAGTTCGGCATGGTATGGGTGCTGGGCGTGCGGTGGTGGTAGTTGAGAACCACGACGGTGAGCACCACAGACGACGCTACCATGAACATGATGCAGTTGAAGTACGTGGCTGTAGGGCGGGGCGGGAGAACGATTAGCATGAGGCGGGCGGTGAGGCTTGAAGGGTGTGTTAGTGTGTGTGTCCGTGAGTTCAGTATGCCATTATTGACTCAGCCTGATTCATAGTGACAGTTTGAGTAATAAGCACTTTTTAGAAACATTACGAAAGTTTATAAATTAATACAAGCAAATTGGAGACATTAAATCAATATTATTTGATTTGACATGGACTAGCATGGACCAGGTGTGGGTATCCGGTACAAAAGGGATGCATTGAAAGAGCCTAATGATTTATCAGTGCTCTTTGTGGATGCAGGTGACCCTTGTGTGCGAGTGACAAAGGACCAAAGGTAAATAAAGGGTGGGGAGCATAATGCAGATCCTTTTTGTGGAATTCCTCTTTGCGTGCCCGTGCTTCCCCCTCCCTCCCTCCCTCCCTCCATCCCTCCCTCCTTCCACCGAGTCACCGCGACCTTCCACCACCTCCATCGGCCTGTCCGTGGTTGAGGAAATAAGGACATGCTCGCCAGTTTGCGTCGGAACATGGTCCTGCGTCAGGGAAACATAAACTATTCCGGAAGCAGCGCTGAGGTATGAACTTGGACCCTTGCCGAAACACTGACTGGTGGAGTCCTTATTTGACAACGTGTGGTTCATTCAATACCTCAGATCATTATAACATTTGTTTTTTACTCTACTAGGAACGCTGCTTATAGTGGGCTCAAAGTGGAACCCATAGACTAACTGTAAGGATAGCGTCACACGGAAAGTTTTGCAGGCAGTTAGCGTCGTCAGGCAGCTTCGGGCGACACACTGGAACGGGACGGGAGAGCAAGGCCGCGCAAGGGTCATATTTTCAGCCACGGGGGACAATATTTCAATCCGCAACACCGAGGGTCGTATTACAAGACACATCGCCGCCCAAGAACACATATTTGACAAGGTTTTCGTAGGAGTTGTGGGCATTTCCAGGAGTAGTTTTTTGACCCCGGAAGTAGTTTGACCCTTCTTCTGTACCATTAACCTGAAGGAACACTCAGAACCCGACTGACCCGCTCTTTGACCTTTAGAAATAGCTGATGTAAGAAGCGAAAGTGTCTTATTATACCAACCCAAGACTCAGCCATCATTGTAATCGTGTGTGCCTCCTCCTCGGACATGATCACCGGTGCTGGTTAGCGAGGGTTGGCGGAGCAGCACTTGATAAAAACAGAGCAATCGGTGAGAGCGTCTTCTAAGTAGGTAAAAACAACGTTGCCAGATGGTCGTGTTCAGGCTCTTATATTTGCGGATTTCCAACCCCAAAACTGTCTCCTCAATCCCATTAACTAGTTTTATATAGAGTTATCGTTAAAATGGTTAGTTATTGGTGTTTCTTGGCTAGAGTTATGGGTCAGAAACCGGTAAATACGATGCTCTGAGTACGATAATCTGGCAACGTTGGGTAAAAAATGCATGTCCAAAATCGCGCATGGGCTTGGCTTAGGGATCCTCTGCATTGACGTTTCCATGATTCAAAAAACAATTGTCCCCTGAAGATGAAGGGCTTGGACACGTAACCGACATATTTTATTTTTACAGCTAAGGAGACAGTTCAAGGGCTACTTACTGCTCCTGAATAGAGGTCAAAGGAGTGTCCAAAAAGAGAGGTCAATTTCGGGAGGAGAGGTGTCCTGATGATTGATTTAAAGGCATCTGAAAATCTATCGTACTTATTTCTGCGATAGTGATGAGAACACGCACCGACAAAGTAGGTAGGTTTATATTTTCTTTTGCCCTTGAGCTGCTTCCTTACTGTAAAAAAAAAAAAAACACTCGCTGGTGAGACACGCTGAAAGATGAAAATGTACTTAAAACCGCCGGGCATCGAAATTGAATTAGTTTTAAATTCCCTAGTGATGCCTCGATCCTTTCCCGCGAGATGCATCCCCAAACATGCCGACTGACAGGCTCACCATACGCTGGCTATCTATCGAGCGCCGTTAAGGGAGAAGGCACAGCTTGTATAGACGTGGTCCTCGCCCGCGCCGCCACCTCGGGTCACAGCACGGGGCCGCGGAGGCGAGTGTGGGAACGTTCATCACTCCGCCGAGGCTGTGGGTGTGCGGGATCGAGGTTCTCAGAATTTTAATTTGCCCGAGCGTGAGATGCCAATGTAAGTGTGCGTTTATCAATGTCATTCTCTCTCTCTCTCTCTCTCTCTCTCTCTCTCTCTCTCTCTCTCTCTCTCTCTCTCTCTCTCTCTCTCTCTCTCTCTCTCTCTCCAACACACACACACACACACACACACACACCACACACTCATACAGTCTCGATGGAGGAGGAGGTGGAGACACTCGTTGGGCATTTTGGCAGAGTGGAGGCGGTGGTGGTGGAGGTGGTGGTGGAACTATAAGAAGCAACAAGTCAAGGATCTGCTTTATGCCGGTCGGCGCTAGTCGTGGACACTTGTTGAGTCTCATGTCCATTGTTAGCTTTATTAAGGAGCTTTTAGTGCCGTGGATAACTGGATTAAGTAATAGTAAATAAAGTACAGGTGCTCGTGTTGCAGTAGTGAAATGGTTTTATATATTATAGACTAGATGTTGGCAAAATGGTTGTCAGTACACTAAGATTATGGTGAGCACACAACACTTTCTATTTAATAAAAGAATCGAATGCTCACTTCAGCCCAGCCATGATGAATACTGGGAGCGATTGATGACCGCAGGTGTTTGGAAGAGCGTATGTTGTCTGGCGTGACTTGTGTGTGTGTGTGTGTGTGTGTGTGTGTGTGTGTGTGTGTGTGTGTGTGTCTGTGTGTGTGTGTGTGTGTGTGTGTGTGTGTGTGTGTGTGTGTGTGTGTGTGTGTGTGTGTGTGTGTGTGTGTGTGTGTGTGTATGTGTGTGTGTGTGTGTTATGTTATGATGTGTTTTGTGATGTCGTTTTTGTTGCTGTGTGCTTCGATTTTTTTTTTTGTGTGTGTGTGTTGTGTGCGTGTTTGTATGTGTGTTTTGTGTTGTTGGTGTTTTTTTTTGTGTGTGTATCTGCCTGTCTAGTACGTGTTTTTTATTCGTTTATTCTGAGTATTGCCAATGTTGGCTTGTCTGTAATAAGTTGGTGCCGGACAATCAGACGCTCACATCATGAAAAAGTAAAACGCAACTTTACAATGACTAAATCTGTGGCTTGGGAGGAGGCTGAGGAGTCTTTCGATCTTCTGTATAGAGGAGCAGAGGAGGGAAGGGCACTCCTCGCTGTGAGCAAGAGGACATATCGACGCTTCAGAACTTCGGTTATTTAGTTAGTGCGTGAGGGCGCGGCACCAAACACACCCTCGTCGCCAGCGTGACTTATAACAATGGGAGGGCAGTGTATATAGTCTCCGCCTGACCCACACAGACCAACCAGCATGACAACGCCTGAGAGTTCCGATATGTGCTCTTGTTTTGTACTGCTTGATTAAGTAGTATATGCAATGGATAAATGAACATAAAAAGTGGCATGAAAACTTATGGTTATTGCTTAGAGTTTATATGATTTAACTTAACTTAGTTCCAACGCCTTTCATGCGGGAGTGGCGTGAGGTGACACAGCTGCTACCTCGCTATGACTTAGTATAAATATAAAAGCTATCAACTAGGCAAGCGCTCAGTCAGCCACAACAATCGTGATCAAAGCCCACCGAGGCCGGGTCATGCAACAGTGGCTACGAGCATGCACAGAACACACCCATGCATTGTTAAATCATTGTCTTACGTTAAGCTGGTATTGTTGGGCATGCTTTACTCGGCTATTGGCTTTATCTGCTGGTTTATAGAGTGTCTTAGTGCGACAAAGAAAAAAAAAAGTGTCATTCAGACCACATTGAATGATACTTGGAGAATTGGCAAAAACATACGTCATTGAATATATATAAAGTCAGTGAACTATTCTCTAGTGATAAAGAATTGACAATGAATCTGTGAACATATTATTTTTGTATAAAGAGAAAAAAAGTCAAAGGACATTTTGTATAACATGACTGTCTGTTAACTGTAAATACCACCTGGCAACTCTGAAGAGTTAAAGTTTAATATTTATATTTATTTTATATTTAATTTAGATATTAGCAGGAGATGACTATCAGCTGTCTCTTTTTATTTAACACATCAGTGTACTCAAATAGCTGAATAAAGCATTTGCGTCTGTTTTAAACGGTGAGAAAAGAACAAAATTAATAAACGAGGCAGATACTTAGTATGTCACAGCTAGTAATAAGAATAGACAACGTCTGCGTATGGAGAGCTTAAGTTTACTATTTAACACAGACACACAAACATTGACGTGCGTGTAGCATGTTTGTTGTTTGGTAGGAGTGTGTTGCAAGACGATTTTAGCGTCATCTGACAATTTTTATTTAATGATCAAGAACGCATTATCATTATTTTACGTAAAGAGATAATTAGATGCAAATCTTACTTTTTTTTATTAAAAAGTAGAAGAAAAGGTTTGGTATTTATATGACACACCACTTAGGTATATTTACTCAGGTGAATAATTAAGATCCAACTGTGTGATACGATTGCCTTTAACAGGTTGAGAGACGCTGGTAGCCACGTCCGTTTATTTTAGGATTTGAAAGGGCGGAACAAGATGTATCAGAGGAGGGAAATGCAGCAAGTCAGGTGACGGAAAAAAGGGAGAAAAACACTTGTGTGGGACAAGTGGCCCGGGGCAAGCTGGGGGGCTGAGGAGGACCGGGGGGAGGGGGCAAGGGTCATGAAGAGAAAGACCAAGTATTGAAAGGAAAATCATCGGGGCGGGGCATATTGACAAAATTATGACAAACAAGTATAAGTAGTGAAACTAATAACTGATGAGAGGGAAACGCAGAGAGGAAGAGTGAACTACTTAGGGTTGGCTGAGAATGCAGAGGCAGTGGTTGGAAGAGAGAGAGAGAGGAGAGCCTGCGGGTGTGTTCAGATCGTGGTGTGTGAGCGGCGGAGGCCTGGCCGCGAGGAGGGTGGCGGCACTCTCATGCTGGGACCGTTGGCTCTCATGGAAGTCTGAGCGCCGCCTTCAGTTCCTGACTAACCCTCCCCCGTGGAAGGTGCCTCCGCGCCTCCTCCTGGCCAGACCTTGGATGGTCAGTGGGTGTTGAGGAGAGACTGAAGGCGCTGGGGCATCAGGGAGTAATCCGCCAAACTCCTCAAGGCCGAAGCACAGATATATTGCCAAGAGATGCTCGACCATAAGGACCCTGACGGGTAACGCCGCCATGCCCCTGCCCCTTCCGTCTTTCATCGGGCGTCCGGCGTCACCAACGGGAGCTGCAGGTTCGTGGTGGCGCTGGGCTGATTGTAACATGGTATCCATCGGCCTTCAGAACGCACTGCTCGAGGCTACAGTCGGCCCAGCACTACCACGGATACTGGCGGGCTCTCGTTGGCGCGGCCGAGTCCTCTGCGGTCTAGTTATTTTTTGTTTGATCCACAACACCGTCAAGAGACACAGGGTGCCGCGCCATACCATCGCGACGGCCAAATGTTGCGGCAATCGTGACACAGATCACGACTTGTGAGCTTGTATCCAGGTGGCTCCAGTAAAGCTCATCTCCTCCCCGCAGGGAGAGTAAGAGCTTTATACAATATATAAAGCTCCGCCTCGTTAGCTCTTGACCAAGGCATGATCTCGTCACATCACTCAGAAAGAGTGTTGCTGGGAAGCCACTTAATGATAAGAGAGCAAGAGGAGTGTGAGGGAATAGAGGTGGCATTAAGGCCTCAACAAACACAAAAAACGTCCATGCCTTTGTACGCCATTCCAGCATTAACCATCATAGTACCATATCGGCGTTAAGTATATATGTATAGTCTCTGGCACTCTGCCTACCTGTGACGGGGGTGGCAAACTCACGGGCCATATGTACAGGGGGCAAGGGGGTGAGGGGGTGGGAGGGAGGGGTGGCAGTGAGGCAATGTGAAACTGAGCCACAGGGCTGTGGCTCGGGAAGAGGTGGTAGGGGTGGGTTGTGGCGCTAAAGAATAGCTTCCCTCTGCTAGCACCACACGAGTCATCCGAAGGAGACAAGCGTTGGGACTGGTGCAAACCCTTGACCGTCCTTCTTCATGTGTAAGCCGGGCGGGGGTGGAGTGGGGAAGGCGGTGAAGGAAGCAGGGAAGAGTAGGGTGAAGTGTCATCAGCAAGATACTATATTATTGATAATAAGGCCCAGCGTCGGTCACCCCCTCACAGTTGGAGGAAAAAAATAATGGATGACTCTGATGAGAGATGGAATACTCTACCTAACAATGGTATAGCGTCAGATACTTGAGGCAATTTATCCGCTACAACAGTCATGAAAACCGTCAGAGAAAGCAGGATTGTGATTTCTGAAAGAAAAGGAAAAAAATACACCATATGTCAACTTCTAACATTGAAAGGACTTAATTTACTTAAAAAGGTAAATAATCAGTAGTTATGATATATATATATATATATATATATATATATATATATATATATATATATATATATATATATATATATATATATATATATATATATATACTTGAGTGTAGAAGAAACAACGAGTTGTACATCTAGTACAGAACACTTGTCCTCTATGAGTATGCAAGAGTAGATAAATTCACAGGTTAATTAGACGACATAACAAGTAGGTGGGCAGGTGTGGTAGAGCTCCTTAGTATGTACAGGTCTTTGGACTCGTAAGGCTTAAAACCATACAAGGGGAGCGACATATAGAGAAACACTTGATATGGGGACAGACTTAAATAAGAAAGTGCATTGTCACTGTGAAATATTCTCCAAGTATCACGCACTCCCAGAAGTCCTGGAGCAATGGCGTTATTTTCTCACACATACAAAAAAAGAAACATTCATGTTGGTGAGTCGGAACTGTTTGTCTCGTAGCAATCTTCAGTCTGAGTTTGTATACTGAAAACTAAATGAAAAATATACGAAAAAGTTAATTGTAAAATTATCTGCTTCAGCCAAAGAAAAATTAAAACACGACTGAGTAATCAAATACTTAACGGTAACTCATTAGAACTAAAAGTTAAAGCAACCATGTATAACTTGTCGATCATACGTATAAGTATCTACAGTGTTGGAGCTGCGTGTCTACTGGTAAACAAAAGTAATGATGGCTGCTCAGGAGTCTGTGGCCCAGTCAGTGTGTGATGGCGAGGTGGCGAGGCGCCCGCTAAGTCGTCTCTGTGAGCTACTGGTCTCAAGGCTGCACCGTACTAGTGACAACGGAAGTATGGCTAGAGTGACGTGGCAACGACGACTGAACGGATTGGACAACTAAGAACACATAAATATAAAAATAACAGTAAAGAAGTAAGTGTGGAATATGGTGGTGATGAATTAATTGTTGACTCGTATATGTCAAAGACGTCGAGATAAGTGGAACAATCTACTTGCTACGTGGGTGTTTACATACATATAAGTGGAACGGCATCGGATGTCTCCGGAATATTTTCAGTCACTATGTTTAGGAAAACAGTTAGCGAGAGCAGAATGGTGACGCCTGAAAAGGAAGAGTTGGGCGTGTCAATGGTGTGGCGGGCTGCCCCCCGGGGCTGCGGGAGGCGGCCGGGCTGAGCCGGCAGCACGCGCCTTCCTGAGGGAGGCCGGCGCGCGACTCAACCTGACTGACGGCACTGGTGCACGGGAAAGACTGACGTAATAGTGGGAGACTCGGGAGGCGCGGCAAGCCCGGGCCGGACACACGGCTAAGGCATTGCTGCGGCCCTCAGACCTGACCTAGGCAGACAGTTATTAGCGTAATGGATGTCTGGGAGGGAGGAACGGGTGAATCTGCTGGTTAGAAAGAAAGCAAATATTATTTTAATAAACATTCAGTTTCATTATACAACAAAGGGAAATCGAGGTTAATAGTTCAATAATTACCGTAATATTATGTGTTTAGATCATTAGTTACACCATGAATTAAATATAATTTATATGTGTGCGAGTAAGAGAAGTTTGACAAGATTAGCAAGTGTGAGGGCAAGGGTTGTGTCCCCGGGAGGGCGAGGTGAAGCAAAGGGGGGGGGGGGGGCGACGGGGAAGGGAAGGGAAGGGGCGTGACGGATGGTGTTAGGAGGGTAAGGAATGTAAGCGATAGAAAAACAAATGAAGATAACTGATGACTGAATAAGTAAAGCCGTTGGGAAATACTAACTCACGCTGAACAGATTATCGCAAAGAGCGGGAACGCCTCTCACGGACTAACTCTGCGCGTTCACTTATTCCGGGCGAGTTTGCAACATTCTCTTTGACTCCGCGCTCCTTCACATCCCTTGGCAGGCTCACTTCCAGCTTACTCTATGTACACACACACTGGCTACGCAGCGCCTCCCCTGCACCTGGCGGCTCTTCTTCGTGTATTCACCTTGTTTTCTAAAATTGTCATGAATACAGCCCCATCACTTGAGCGTGTTCGAAATTAGTATTGTTTTCTTATATAGGTCCTATGTTATTCTATTTGCCTAGCACCAAAGATGTGAATAACCAATGTTTGCATAGTTTTATCTTCATCCATACAATATCGTGTTGCGTGAGTTCAGAACAACATTTTGATACACAAGGGGAGATTTCCTACTGTCAGTTCTTTTTTATATATCTTTTTTTGTGGTATAAGAACATCGTAACTCTCCTGTGCGTAAGACAGTGACACGGACTTGGTTGTGTAGAAGCCAGCTCGCAGAACGATTGAGATCATCTCCCCTCTGTTCCTTTTTCTTCGTATCACTCAGCGTTAACCTGGACGTTCAACAACAGTCTTAGGCATCAGTAGGTGATAATCAGTTGAGGACAGAACAGTAAGCTTATCGCCCTTCAGTATCGGCTTACTCGAGGTGCAGCTTCGTCGCCTGCAGTGCCTCCAACCAAAGGGGAAACTAATATAACTTTCTCTACACTGAGGTGGAATTAAGTAATGAGCAGAAATATTTGGAGGCGAGAGAGAGAGAGAGAGAGAGAGATTAATACTGTGCATAATCTCTTGAGTAATATGAATGAATATTTAACGTTCTCTCGTCACCCCCAAAGTGAGGCTTAACTCTCTGGGTTGCTCAGGGAAAGGTGCCGGA